>NC_136524.1:3566363-3568863 GCF_053919585.1 Euprymna scolopes
TATATATATATATATCCATGGATATATATATATATATATATGGATATATATATATGTATATGGATATATATATATATATGGATATATATTATATATATGGATATATATATATATATGGATATATATACATATATGGATATATATATATATGGATATATATACATATATGGATATATATAGATATATATATATATGGATATACACAGACATATATATATATGGATATATATAGATTTATATATATGGATATATATAGATATATATATATGGATATATATAGATATATATATATATGGATATATATAGATATATATATATGGATATATATAGATATACATATATGGATATATATAGATATACATCTATAGATATATATAGATATATATATGGATATATATAGATATATACATATGAATATATATAGATATATATATATATACATATGGATATATATTGATATATATATATGGATATATATAAATATATATATATATATAAAGAGGATATATATGGATATAGATATATATATATACATATATGGATATATATTTATATATATATACATTTATATATAGATATATATATATTAATTTATATATATATAGATATATATTTATATATATGCATTTATTTATAGATATATATATTAATATATGTATATATATATATAGATATATATTTATATATATGCATTTATATATAGATATATATATTAATATATATATATATAATTAATATATATATATATGGATAGATAGATATATATTTATATATATAAAGATTTATATATAGATATATATATTTAACTATATATATATATGGATACATATATATGGATATACATATATGGATATATATATAAATGGATATATATACATATAGATATATATATGGGTATATAAAAATATATATATATGGGTATATATATATGTAGATATGTGTGTATATATATATGGGTATATATACATATATACGGTTATATATATATATATATATATATATACATATATATATGGGTATATATATACGTATCGGTATTATATATATATATTTATATATGTCGGTATATATATATGGGAATATATATATATCGGTATATATATATTGGTATATATATATATGAATATATATATATGGGTATATATATGGGTATATATATATATATATGGGTAAATATATATATGGGTAAATATATATATGGGTATATATATATATATGGGTATATATATATATGGGTATATATATATGGGTATATATATATATGGGTATATATATATATATTGGTTTATATATATATATATGATTACATATACGGGTATATATATGGGTATATATATGGGTATATATAAATATATGGGTATATATATATACCCATACATATATATATGGGTATATATATGATTATATATATGGGTATATATATATGTGGATATATATATATGTTTATATATATGGGTATATATGTGGATATGTATATATATATATATGATTATATATATATGAGTATATATATATATGAATATATATATATATTAATATATATGGATAAATATATATATTAATATATATGGATATATATATATGGATATATATATGGATATATATATATGGATATGCATATATGGATATATATATGGATATATATATATATGGATATATATATGGATATATATATATATGGATATATATATATATATGGATATATATATATATGGATATATATATATGGATATATATATGGATATATATATATATGGATATATATATATGGATATATACATATATGGATATATATATATGGATATATATATGGATATATATATGGATATATATATATAGGGATAGATATATATATGGATATATATATATGGATAGATATATATATATGGATATATATATGGATATGGATATATATATATGGATATGGATATATATATATGGATATATATATATAGTGATATGGATATATATATATATATATATGGATATATATATCTATGGATATATATATATGGATGGATATATATATGGATATATATATGTATATATATATGGATATATATATATGGATATATATATGGATATATATATGGATATATATATATGGATATATATATATGGATATATATATGGATATATATATATGGATATATATATGGATATATATATATGGATATATATATGGATATATATATATATATATGGATATATATATATATATGGATATATATATATATATATGGATATATATATATGGATATATATATATGGATATATATATATATATATTGATATATATATATGGATATATATGGATACATATATATATTTATATATATATATTTATATATATATATATGGATATATATATATATATGTATATATATATATATGGATATATATATATGGATATATATATATGGATATATATATATATATATATTGATATATATATATGGATATATATATATATATATTGATATATATATATGGATATATA
>NC_136524.1:3581363-3598863 GCF_053919585.1 Euprymna scolopes
TCTCTTTATCTCTAATACTCTCTCAATGAAACTCCTATATGTAACATTAGCTACATCTAGCAGCTCGTGCCCAGATGTGGCAGCAGTACTCCATACTTGGACGTATTTGGCTTTTATATAGATAGAGAATTGCATCAGCAGTGAGATATCTTCTGGAGCGGTAGAAGGATCCTACCAATTTTCCAGCAGCTTTGGCAACATATTTGATGCTTTCCGTGATAACAGCAGTGATTGAATTTTAAAATAAAAACCGTATGAAATACGTTTGAAAGCAAAATTACAAAGCAATATCTTGAAAAATAAAATATTTGTTTAAAATTACTATTCAGGAGATGTCCTGCCTTGATAGGGTTCAAAATAGACTTCGTGGCCTGGTGGGAGATGTCCTTTTCTCTTCGCTGCAACCTCTATCTCACAGAAGAGATGTTGCGAGTTTGTTTCTGCTTTATCGTTATTTTCATGGAAAGTGTTCGACTGAGCTTCAATCTATGGTCCCCCCTCGCCAAACTTTCACAAGGAACACTAGACTAGCTGAAAACATTATCAATAATTTTCCCCACTCTTTATCTGTGCCTAAACCTAAACATAGATTCCATGATCAAAGCTTCTTTCTTAGAACTGCACGCTTGTGGAATTGTCTCCCGTTTTCCTGCTTTCCAGCTGTCTATAATATGGTTGTCTTCAAGTCTAATGTAAACAAGTTTCTGATGAGCTGTTCCGCTTAAGTTAACAAATTTACCGAACTTCCATCACTATCGATTACTATATTGTCCTTTTGACTACTGTACACTCTTTAACCCTTATCCTTGAGTGGCCGATCGGCCTTGATAAGTGGTGACGCCTATGTAATAAAAAAAAATATATATATATACTCCAACTTCAGAATTTTATACATTTTTTCTCTCGCCATGCTTTGTAAAAAAAAGTAAGTTTGTAAAGAGACCACGTGTTGTTGTCTACCGTTTTATTTTGAAATACTGGAAAGAATACGTTAGCGAACGCTATATAAAATCCAGTTTTATTTTCAGTGATCAAAGCCTGGTTTAATTTTTAATGAAATACGTATAAAATACGCCTGGTTTAATTTTTTAAATGAAATACGTATAAAATACGTTTATAAGCCAAATTACAACGCAACATTATGAAAATAAACACATATTCATTGAAAAATAAAATAAAATACGCATCTAGTTCGCTTGAAAGCCAAATCACTACGTAATATTAGGAAAATAAACAATTATTTAACTTGATTGAGATTATCGGACTGACTTCCTCATCTTGGTTGTTGTAGTTACACCGTTTCGGCTGTTTTGCCCTCCGGCCTTCATCAGGTGTTTTGTATCGAACTGGGGAATCGTTTGTTAGGAGTCTCGAACCCAACCCTTTATTATTATTACGGGGGTACTGTTGCAATATTTTGGGCTTATAATGGGGTATTTATTTAAATGCCGTCCACATCGGCAATATTTGGCACAAGGTCTGGAAAGTGGGAACCCAGCAGGCTCCCCTAAAGGAGGGGCACTCCTGCAATTTCAAAAATTACCCGAGTAACCCCGTCGGCATTCCCCAGTCGGGGCACCTCAGGCAGCAAGCAATAAACTTGCACCACCGGAAAGGATGGCAAGGGTTGACCTCCTAGGTATTACCCAGGCGGTGTACCTCAGTTCAACAGGTGCTGGAACGGTTCCCGGCCCCTCACCTGTTGGGCTGAGTGTCAAGTGACGAATCCTTGACTGGTACTACCCTGTCTCCCTGCAGCCGAAGCCGCTAGGAGACATCCCATCACAAGAGGTTTATAACGGGGTATGATCCCACACAGTCGGACGATTCTATTTATAAACGATGCTGCTAAGAACTGACGAATCAAATTAATTCACGTTCTGCTACAAACCAATCAGAAACCAGAATTTTCTTGGGCAATTTCAAATGGTCTTTCGACACGGTAAGAATATTTTGTTCTGTGGAACTGTCTACTACAAACAGCGAACCATCTGAAACTGTTCCGAAACTCAAAATGGCTTACACTTCTAGAGGTACCGTGTTCGGACTCCAGGCATAGTTGCTGATTCTCTGTTTTGAATATTACTTTTCACTGCCGTCGTTCAGGATTGAACTCAGCACCTTTGGGTAACTGTAAACTTTGATACAACGTCTAGGACCACTCGACCATATGTCACTAGGACAATTCTTAGTTGGTTTTTGTTAATGTTAAACCTATGTTGTTATTCAAGGTTTTCTCTCTCTCTCTATCAGAGGTGTCCAAATTGCATTCAGCTCTATGCTTGGTTTGCTCACTAGGTTGTTATGTCCGAGCATGTGAGGTGTTTCTTTAAGTTTTCTTACTTTCCAGTGGGTCTCTCTGTTTATTATTTTTACTTCATCCCACAGGGGGCGATGGTCCCCCTCTCCATCCAGACATGGTTGGCTATACCCGATTTTTCCGTCTCCCCTTTAGTTACCGCTTTTCCGTGTTCTTCCACCCTTACTTTAAGGGGGCGGCATGTTTCACCCTTCGGCCGAAACGTTGTAACTACAACAACCAAGATAAGGAAGTCAGTCCGACAATCTCAATCAATGAACACACCTCATCTCAAAAATACAGACAATTACTAATTATCTAACTTGTTTGAAATTTATCACACATATATTTCAGAGGTATACTCCATCTTCAGTGTGTTATTTTGTTTCTTTTTTTTCATTTTCTTCTTCCTTGCCATGTTGTAAATTTGGAGCACGATATCTGTTTGTATAGAGCCGCTCGTTGTATCTGCCGGTTGTATTTTGAAATGTTTGAACTGTGCTAAGGCAGCGTGAGTATAGCGTATATGAACTCTCATCCTTGACATATTTATTTTATTGGAATTCATTATTGAGATGAGTCTTATTTATTAATTTATTTATTGCGGACTATTAAGAAATATATAAATAAATTAATATATGTGTAAAAGAGAGTTAGAAGGCTGTCACAATGCGAGGAATGAATTATAGTCGCTGTTGGTAAGAGGAGACGAGAACAAGTGGCGATTTACAAATCAATAAGTACATATATATATATATATATATATATATTATATACACTTGTGCCCGATATTATTCATACCCCTCCTTGAAAATTGAGTTTATTAGGTGTAACTTTGTAAGAATTTATTGTTTACGTCCATATTGATACATATTCTTTATAAACCTCTTCTGATCATTTTCGCCATTTTAAAATCTCGGGATACTTGTAATAAAAGAAATATACAGCTATTTATAAAATCTGCAATGTTCAAAAATAATCATACCCCCTTAGTTTTTCAGTATTAATCGAGTTTCTGACTGTTTGTTTCCTGTTTGATTCTTATTTTGAATGCTTTTATACAACCTTTGATTAATTTCATTTCGGTTTTTGCATTTTTCAGAAATTAAAATGATATCAACTAAAAACCAATAAAAGAATAAAAATTATTAGAATGGGGAAGAAAAAAGAGCTTAGTAATGATCTTAGGACTAAAATTGTGAATTCACATAAGGATGGTTTAGTTTACAAGTCAATTTCCAAGAAATTTGAGGTCCCTACAGCAACAGTACAGAGCATCATCAAAAAATTCCAGAGCCACCACACAACAAACAACTTGATAGGTAGAGGAAGGAAAAGGAAACTGTCTGCTAGAGCCACCAGAAATATTGTAAGAAGTGTTAATGCAAATCCAACCACCACTACTAAGGATATTTTAGAAAATCTGGAGTCTTCTGGCATAAAAATATCAAGGCAAACATTGCAAAGGTCTCTGCATGAAAATGGTCTGAAAGGAAGGAGACCAAGAAGGCTTCCATTGCACACCGGAAAACACCTTGCTGCACGTCTAAAGTTTGCTAGGACCCATGTGAATTCTCCAGAGTCTGTTTTCTCAAGTATTTTGTGGACTGACGAAACAAAAATTAAATTGTTTGGCCATATGGATGCTTCTTACGTTTGGAGGAAGAAAGGAGAAGCTTACAACCCAAAGAACACCATACCCACGGTGAAACATGATGGTGGTAGCCTAATGTTTTGGGGCTCCTTTTCGGCTAGTGGTCCAGGTAGTTTGGTCAAGATAGATGGAACCATGAAGAAGCAGCAATATTTGGAGATACTCCAGAAAAACATTAGACAGGATGCGGAGAAGCTCCATTTAGGACCAAACTGGGTCCTTCAACAGGATAATGATCCAAAACATACTGCCAAAATAGTCAAGAAATGGTTTGAGGATAATCAAATTAATGTTTTGGAATGGCCTAGCCAGAGTCCCGACCTGAACCCTATCGAAAACCTCTGGCACATATTGAAAACTGAGGTTAAAAAGCGGAAACCTAGAAATTTGAGGGATTTGGAGAACTACTGCATTGAAGAATGGTCAAAAATCAGTGTTGATGCTTGTAAAAACTTTGTTGATAAATATCCAAAACGGTTACAGGCAGTTATTAAGAATAAAGGGCATGCTATTGACTATTAGTAAGAGAGGTATGAATAATTTTGAACTAGTGCCATTATTGTTTTTCTTTGTATAATGTTTCAAACTTGCATAACTTATTTATTTGTTGAGTTTAAATTAAATACGTATGCTTGATTTATTGTTTGAAATCCCTTTAATATTGTCTACCTTCTGGTTTGAGCAATATTCTTATAGAAATCTCAAAGATCCGAGGGGTATGAATAATATCGGGCACAAGTGTATATTTATTCAGTTGTATGGTAAAATGTCTTACTTGTAAGCCTATGCGACGTATTCCATTATTAATTTCGGAAAAATTTTCCCTTTTCAAATGGTGTGCGTAACAGGTCGATTCAAAGCATGCTGGATAAAATTAATATATATTTATTTGTAAAAAATTATTATTTAGGAGATAAACGGCCTTTTATTTATTTTGATTGTAGGTCTTGGCCGTCGTCATCCAAAATTATCTCTTCAAAAGCCAGCCATAGTACCGCTGTCAATTCACTCTAACGTCAGGAATTCCTCAGATGTTTAAGGAAGCGGCCTTCTATTTATGTTGGTTGTGGTTTTTGGCCATCGTCATCTAAAATGGTCTATTCCACAGCTAGTCATAGTACAGACTTCGTTTTACATTATTCGATGATGTAACGAGTTGTCGACATTTACGGTAACGGCCTTTAATTTACACTAATCTTGTATCTTGGCTATACACAAAAACGCTATCCTCATCAGAGATATTCTCTACAAAAACTATATATTGTCAGTAACGTGGTCGGTGTACTTTTGTCTATGACGTCAGGTGTTCACCGCACGTATAAAGAAAAGGCCTTTAATTTACTTTGGATGGCTATCGTCATCTGAAATGGTCTTTACTAAAGCATAATATAATCAGTACCGTGATTGGTATACTTTTTACTATGGCATCAGGAGGTCACATGACGTTTAAAGAAACTGATTTCTATTTATGATAGCCGTCGTTTTTGGCTATATACAAAAATACAAAATGGTCTCTTTCAAAGCACGACAGAGAACACTGGCCGATTTACTTTAATCTTTGACGTCAGGAGTTAATCGGACGTTTAAGGAAACAGCCTTCTATTTGCGTTGGCCTAGGTTCTTAGCTATACACAGAAAAAACGCTGTTGTCATTCAAAACGAATTCTTTAAAAGCCAGACATAGTACCGTGGTCGATTTACTTTAGCATATAACTGTGGCACTATTTCTTTGTGCCACTGTTTCTAACACACTCTGCAGCATGGACCAGTGGTAATTTGGCCATGAGCGTAGAGATACAAAGAAGTCCCTTCCCATAATTCCCTTGCTATCTTTCTGTCTCTTTCCTGCACGACCACCATGAAGTAAAGACAAATATTCTGTCTCTCCGTAAATGAGGGGGGCACCCCCTCCCTCAACACTAGTTAGGGTAGGTTAGTTAGCTTCGAAAAGCCTATTATCCAGTTTTAATTGTAAAAATTAATTGTAAATTGTTTTTTTTTTGTAATATATATTGTATCTCTAATCTCTTCTCTATATAAATAAAATGAACTCATTTTTCCCTTCTGATTTTGACATTAATAGGATTAAAAATCAAGATATTTCATGCAAATATAATATGCACAAACGGCAGAACAATATCTGAGGTGTGTTATAGGCTTATTATTTCTCAAATTCCTCGATAATCTTAGATTTCTATACTTTTTCTGCTGAGGAGTCACGGCCAAAATCGGTTAAGATCAATGGAAGTGGTAAAATATTTTCTCTCTAATAAATTCCTTCTCCCCCTGCCACCACTTTACACCGTTTGGAGATCGTTCACAAGGAACAGTTGAGAAGAGAACACCGGTTTGGCTTCATAGTTCTTTCATGTGAAGTTATTTAAAATCACTAAACTAAGCTGCAGTGCTCTGTGGCGTAGTGGTTAGCGTGCTGGACAATTCACATTATATTTTCACGTTCGCGCCGACCTACCGTATCGTTTTTTTTTCCTAAACAACTGGAATGGACTTTTCTTGGTGGCCGAACTGTTAACGTTGCAGATGTTTTTGTTTTTTTCACACTTTATTTTCCTACTTTTACTCATGACTCCGGGTTTGATCCTTCCTACTTACCTACCATAACATTTTTTAAAACTCCCCCCCGTCCCGGAAACAAACACTCGGGCAACGCCGGGTACCCCCGCTAGTGTAAAATAAAATAGTTAGTTATACCTTGTGTATATTACAATTGTGTCGCGTGTCGTTTTTCTTGTGTCTGCCATGAATGCCTTCATAAATGTCTTACGTCGAAAGGCGGCCCTGAGGACAAAGAGATGAAGGTTCCCACCAGAATGCCACCAGGGTGAAGAGATCATCTTGAGAAAAGAAAGGAGCCACACCCAGATCCAACATCTCAGGTATGATTTTCTTCTTGCTACACAGACCCTAATGACTGGCCCATCTTCATATCTTCATGAGACCGCTTTAAGACAGTAAACGCCCAAGTTCTCTCCAATTCTCTCTCCTCTGATCTTGAGCACGTAGTACAATGGGGAAAAGAGTGGCTGGTTACTTTTAATGCATCTAAAACCAAGCTTCTCTCTTTACATCACCAACATTCTAATCCACATCTAGCATCAATTGAAATGAATGGCTCTCGTCTTCAGGAGGCCTCAAGTTTTGACAAGCTTCTGGGCTTGACCATTACTCCTGATTTGAAATGGAACACGTACATCAAATCTGTTGCCAAGGTCGCTGGAAAAATGGTCGGATCTTTCTATCGATCCGGTAAATATCTCACTGCTGATGCTATTCTCTATCTATATAAGAGCCAGGTACGTCCAAGGATGGAATACTGTTGCCACATCTGGGAAGGAGCTGCTAGAAAGGACTTATCCTGCCTTGATAGAGTTCAAAATAGACTTCGTAGCCTCGTAGGAGATGTCCTTTTCTCTTCCTTGCAACCTCTATCTCACAGAAGAGATGTTGCGAGTTTGTCTCTGATGTATCGTTATTTTCATGGAAAGTGTTCGACTGAGCTTCAATCTATGGTCCACCCTCGCCAAACTTTCACAAGAAACACTAGACTAGCTGTAAACACTATCAATAATTCCCCCCACTCTTTATCTAAACATAGATTCCATGAACAAAGCTTCTTTCTTAGAACTGCACGCCTGTGGAATTGTCTTCCGTTTTCCTGCTTTCCGGCTGACTACAATATGGTTGTCTTCAAGTCTAACGTAAATAAGTTCTTGATGAGCCGTTCCATATAAGTTATCAAATTTACCAAATTTTCATTACTAATGATTACTATATTGTCCAATTTCTACTGTACACTCCTTAACCCTTATCCTTGAGTTGCCCCTTGGCCTTGATAATGTGGTGATGCCTATGTAAAAAAAAGACATTTACTATAACACGTCTGTCGGTCACACCTCAGTGACCGGCTGATACAGGTATATAACGTCATGAATTCATTGGACATGTAAGAAAATTACCTTCTATTTGCGTTGGCCTTGGTTATTGGCTATACATAGAAAAAAAAAACGCTTTTGTCATCCAAAATTGATTCTTTCAAAGCTAGACATAGTACCGTGGTGAATTTACTTTAATCTATGACGTCATGAGTTCATTGGACGTACAAGGAAGCTGCCTTCTGTTTACGTTGGCCTCGGTTCTTGGCTACACGCAGAAGATAAAAAAAACGCTGTCGTCATCAAAAACGGATTATCCCAAAGCCAGACATAGTACCGTGGTCGATTTACTTCAGTATATGACGTCAGGAATTTATTAGAAGTTAAAGGAAACGGCCTTCTATTTGCGTTGGCCTTGGTTTTTGCTATACACACACAAAAAAAAAACGCTGTTGTCAATCAAAACGGATTCTTTCAAAGCTAGACAGTACCGTGGTGAATTTACTTTAGTCTATGACGTCATGAGTTCATTTGACGTACAAGGAAGCTGCCTTCTGTTTACGTTAGCCTCGGTTCTTGGCTACACGCAGAAGAAAAAAAAACGCTGTCGTCATCAAAAACGGATTATCCCAAAGCCAGACATAGTACCGTGGTCGATTTACTTCAGTATATGACGTCAGGAATTCATTAGAAGTTAAAGGAAACGGCATTCTATTTGCGTTGGCCTTGGTTTTTTGCTATACACACTCACTAAAAAACGCTGTTGTCAATCAAAACGGATTCTTTCAAAGGCAGACATCGTGCCGTGATCGATTTACTTTGGTCTATGACGTCATGAATTCATTGGACGTTTAAGGAAAAGACCTTATGTTTGTATTGGCCTTGGTTATTGGCTATACATACAACAAAACGATGTTGTCATTCAAAACGGGTTCTTTCAAAGCCATATTAGAACCGCAGCCGTTTCACTTTAGTCTCTGACGTTAGGAGTTCACTGGACGGTTAACGAAACGAACTTCTATTTACGTTGGTCTTGGTTATTGGCAAGACATAGAAAAAAAAACGCTGTTGTCATCAGTCACTCTTTATCTGTGCCTAAACCTAAACGTAGATTCCATGAACAAAGCTTTTTTATTAGAACTGCACGCCTGTGGAATTGTCTTACGTTTTCCTGCTTTCCGGCTGATTACAATATGGTTGTCTTCAAGTCTAACGTAAATAAGTTCTTGATGAGCCGTTCTATATAAGTTATCAAATTTACCAAATTTTCATTACTAATTATTATTATATTGTCCAATTTCTACTGTACACTCTTTAACCCTTATCCTTGAGTGGCCTCTTGGCCTTGATAATGTGTTGATACCTATGAAAAAATAAAAGAAAAAGTCCAATGTGAACAAGTTCTAATTGAATCGTCCCCCTAAGTAATCCAAGTTACAAAATTCCCACTGTTTACTATGCTAAAATCACAATGACTAATGTATACCTATTAACCCTTATCCTCGAGTGGCCTCTGGGCCTTGATAAGTGGTGACACCCATGTAAAAAAAAAAAAAAGGAAAAGACCTTATGTTTGTATTGGCCTTGGTTATTGGCTATACATACAACAAAACGCTGTTGTCATTCAAAATAGATTCTTTAAAAGCCAGACACAGAAAAAAAAAGCAAGTTATAGAACAGCGGCCGTGTTTCTTTAGTCTAGGACGTCAGGAGGTCACAGTACGTTTAAGGAAGCTGATTTCTATTTACAATGGTCGTGCATTTTAGCTATACAGTAAAAACACTATTATCATGTAAAACGGGTTCTTCCAAAGCCAGGCACACAGCCGCGGCTATTTTATTTTAATCTATGACGTCAGAAATTCATTAGACGCTTAAGAAAACGACCTATTTACGTTAGCCTTGGTTATTGAGTATACACAAGATACCGTAATTCCAAACGGGGTCTTTCAAAGCCAGACACAGAACCGCGGCCCGATTTCCTTTATGACGTTAGGAATTCATTGGACGATTAAGGAAACGGCCTTCTATTAACGTTGGTCTTGGTTATTGAGTATATAAAAAAAAAAAAACCTAACGTCATTCCAAACGGGTTCTTTCAAAGCTAGACAGACTATATAAAAGCCAAGTACGTCCAAGGATGGAATACTGTTGCCATATCTGGGCAGGAGCTGCTAAAAACAACCTATCCTGCCTTGACAGAGTACAAAATAGACTTCGTGGCTTAGTGGGGGATGCCCTTTTCTCTACCCTGCAACCTCTCTCCCACAGAAGAGACGTTGCGAGCCTATCCTTGTTTTATCGTTATTTCCATGTCAGATGCTCGTCTGAACTCCAATCTCTGGTCCTCCCTCGCCAATCTTTCACGAAAAACACCCGTCTAGCTGAATCTACTGTGAAAAATTTTCCCCACTATATCTGTGCCTAAATCAAAACGCGGATTCCATGAACAAAGCTTCTTTCTTAGAACTGCACGCCTGTGGAACTCTGTTCCGTCTGCCTGCTTCCCACCGGACTACAACTTGGATGTGTTCAAGTCCAATGTTAACAAATTCCTAATGGACCGCCCCCTTAAGTAAACACTTCAGCAAATCTCCACACTAACGTAATGTACTTGCAATAACCCATATCCCTGAGTGGCTTCCGGGCCTTGATAAGTGGTGATCACTGTGTAAAAAAAAATAAAATTAAAATAAAATAAAGTAAATCGGCCGCGGTTCTATGACGTCAGGAAGTCATTGGACGCTTAATGAAACGACCTTCTATTTACGTTGGCCTTGGTTATTAAGGATACATAAAAAATCGCTAGCGTAATTCAAAACGGTTTCTTTCAAAACCAGACAGAACCGCGGCCGCTTTACTTCAGTCTATGACGTCAGAATTTCACGGCGTTTAGAGAAACGGCCTTCTGCTTATCTTGGCCTTGGCTAAACGAGAGAAAAGCGGAAACGCCCGTACAAAGAAAGCTCTGACCTATATGGAATGATCTAGTCTATGGGGTTCTGATAGGCTTCATATCTCCGGCATATTTTAGAATCTCATAGGCCTTTATTTCAAAAGGAATTCAACGCCTGGCGCCGCTCAGCTCGCGACGCACAATACGAGCCAATCTTCTGACTCGCGACCGCACACCGGAAGCGGCATCCATGCGGTAGACACACTTCCGGTTTCGCGACCGGGCGTTGATATCAGAATTCTTCTCCGCTAACTGATGAGTTCAATTGGCCGGAAACGACTGTGAAAACTTCGTTATGGCCACGGTGTTATGATAGGTCGAGCGTCCCTGGATTATAAAAGTCATTCTTTCGGTTGCTGTCAGAGATTGGGGAGGGTTAGGTTTACGTATCGCGGTTGTCGGGTCTTATTGTCATGAGCGCTCATGTGTGGCCGATGTATGTGTGACCAGCGTACGGTTTCGTTTAAACTGTGTCCCCGAATCGACGCGGCTGATCGGTGTCTGGTTAGTGTTAGGGTTTGGGTTAGAGTCGAGTTATATAAAGACGTATTACGTTCAGGGATTGTAACCATACAATACAAAGAAAAAAAAACAAAAAACAAAAAATCAATAAAAACTAGCGAGACCTATGGAAATTCGACAGGGAACTCATTCATATATAATATATCGACATTGGCATTCTGTAGATAAATAGAGATGCCCTGATATCATTTTAGCTCTTTTTGTTAAACTGCACAAGTATTTATCTAAGCTTGCAAGGACGCCCGGCGTAGCCCGGCTGTAAAGTACACTTACATATGATATTTCTAATTCTTGAAGATATCGATATTCAACTTCAACGTAGATGGAGATGCTCTGATATCATTGTAGCCATTTTGGTTTAAACTGCAAACGCATTTATAAAAGCTAGCAAGGATACCCGGCGTAGCCCGGTCGTAAAATACGCTTAAATATGATATTTTAATTAAGGCAGATTTCGTAGTTATTATTATATGAAAGAGACATGTGGAAATTCCACGGGTGACTCATTCTATCTATATAAAAGCCAAGTGCGTCCAAGGATGGAATACTGTTGCCATATCTGGGCAGGAGCTGCTAAAAACAGCCTATCCTGCCTTGACAGGGTACAAAATAGACTTCGTGGCTTAGTGGGAGATGCCCTTTTCTCTACCCTGCAACCTCTTTCCCACAGAAGAGACGTTGCGAGCCTATGCTTGTTTTATCGTTATTTCCATGTCAGGTGCTCGTCTGAACTCCAATCTCTGGTCCCCCTCGCCAATCTTTCACGAAAAACACCCGTCTAGCTGAATCCACTGTGAAAAATTTCCGCCACTCTATATCTGTGCCTAAATCAAAACGTGGATTCCATGAACAAAGCTTCTTTCTTAGAACTGCACGCCTGTGGAACTGTTCCGTCTGCCTGCTTCCCACCGGACTACAACTTGGATGTGTTCAAGTCCAATGTTAACAAATTCCTAATGAACCGCCCCCTTAAGTAAACACTTCATGAAATCTCCACACTAACGTAATGTATTTGCAATAACCCTTATCCCTGAGTGGCTTCCGGGCCTTGATAAGTGGTGATCACTGTGTAAAAAAAAAATTCATATGTAATATATCGAGGTTGGTATTTTGTAGATAAATGGAGATGCTCTGATATTATAGTAGTCCTTTTGGTTTAAACTGTAAATGCATTTATATAAGCTAGTAAGAATGCCCGGCGTAGCCCGGTCATAAAGTATGCTTAAATATGATATTTTAATTAATGCAGATATTGTATTCATTATTATACTAGCGTGACCTGTGGAAATCCCACGGGGAACTAATTCATATGTAATATATCGAGGTTGGCATTCTGTAGATATTCAACGTAAATGTGACGCTCTGATATTATTGTAGCTTTTTTGTTAAAACTGCAAAATATTTATCTAAGCTAGCAAGGACGTCCGGAATAGCCTGGTCGGAAATTACGTTTAAATATGATATTTTTCTTCTTTTTTTTTCTTTTTTTTACATAGGCATCACCACATTATCAAGGCCCAGAGGCCACTCAAGGATAGGGGTTAAAGAGTGTACAGTAGAAATTGGACAACATAGTAATCATTAGTAATGAAAATTTGGTAAATTTGATAACTTATAATGAACGGCTCATCAAGAACTTATTTACGTTAGACTTGAACACAACCATATTGTAGTCAGCCGGAAAGCAGGAAAACGGAAAACAATTCCACAGGCGTGCAATTCTAAGAAAGAAGCTTTGTTCATGGAATCTACGTTTAGGTTTAGGCACAGATAAAGAGTGGGGGGGAATTATTGATAATGTTTACAGCTAGACGAGTGTTTCTTGTGAAAGTTTGGCGAGGGGGGACCATAGATTGAAGCTCAGTCGAACACTTTCCATGAAAATAACGATACATCAGAGACAAACTCGCAACATCTCTTCTGTGAGATAGAGGTTGCAAGGAAGAGAAAAGGACATCTCCTACGAGGCTACGAAGTCTATTTTGAACTCTATCAAGACAGGACAAGTCCTTTCTAGCAGCTCCTGCCCAGATGTGGCAACAGTATTCCATCCTTGGACGTACCTGGCTCTTATATAGGTAGAGAATAGCATCAGCAGTGAGATATTTACCGGATCGATAGAAAGATCCCACCATTTTTCCAGCGGCCTTGGCAACAGATTTGATGTACGTGTTCCATTTAAGATCAGGAGTAATGGTCAAGCCAAGAAGCTTGTCAAAACTTGAGGCCAGATATGGATCAGTTTATTTATTGTGGGTATTCCTCTTTATCTATTATAATTATAATTTAATTTTACATTATCTCTAGTCTTAGTTTTTTTTTAATTTGTTTTTTTTTTATCTTATAGAATACTTTGCATCAAGCCCATTTTTATTTAGTCTGGATTAAGTTTAGATAACAGGAATTTATTTTTATGCAGACACACTTGGATGATTTCTTTGCGTGAGTTCAGTAATTTGTCATTAAAATATGATAAGATTTTAGTATGCATAAGCCGCACCTACCTGATTTTGATGGATAGTATTTTCTTGCTTTCCCTATAATGGACCATTTTAGTTCATACTTTATGTTTGTACTTATGAGATCTCTGACTCTTTCCCCAAGGGCAGTATCGTTTTTAATTTTCATATTTTGGTACTCTTGCAGTATTTTACCCACCGATTTCACGATCTTAGCCGAGCGTTGATCGACATCCGTCGGAAAACGCCGGAATATGGCGAGCGGTACGATACTCTATCAGCCAATCAGGGCGCTTCAAACGAACGCGCAGCAGACGAATAATTTTCATTGAAATTACACACATAGCGTTTCATTTCAGTTATTTTATTGTTCAAAGTAAAAATACACAGCCTTTCATTTCAGCTATTTAATTTAGCGATATCAAATCGCGGAAGGCTACCCGGTTGGGAAGGAGCTTCTTTCCACATCCTCTGAAAACCCTTTGCTCCCTACTTTGCCTCTCTACAGTCAGTAGAAAATCTTCCAGTCGGAACTAAAGATAAACAGTAATTGTTGTCCCCCCCTACAAACATTATTGAAAAAAAAAAAACATTGTTGTTACTGTTTAATAACGTTTTGTTAAAAACAAACAAACAAAAAAACATTGAAGTGTTTATTACTGTTGCTTACCCCCCCCCCAAAAAAAAAGCTATCGGAAAACAAAATGAACCAAAAAAAAAAAAAAATTCAACAAAATAAATTTATTTTACTTTAAAAAAACTTACGGTAAGTGTTTGTGATTTATTTTATCCAAATTTTTTGTATTAATTTTATCCATTTTGTTGTGTGTGTGTGTAATATCTTTTCCTTGTAATGTTGTTGCTATTCACATACTTTTAGCGTTCTTCTTGCACCGTAGCTCCGAATTCTCGGCTTTCGTCGGCGTTAACGCCGAAAGCGTTCGTCAACGCTCGGCTAAGCTCGTGAAATCGGTGGGTAAAATACTGCAGGAGTACCCATATTTTTATTCAGGTTGTTCTTTATTTGGTTATTAGTTTGGTTGGTTCTATCAATATTATTCACATTATTTCTAATTATTTTAAATGATGCAACATGGTTACTATAACGCTGCTTAAACTTGCAACCAGTTGATCCAAGGTATGTTTCAGTACCATCATTTGTAAGAGCTTAACGACAAAATAAGTGAATTTCTATTTATGTAGGTTGTGATTTTATTCAATTTACGTATATATTCTCTGAAAACTCTTTTGAAAATTCATTGAGCTGAGATTATAATAGAGTTGATATTATTGACAATTATATTCTAAACTTGCAACAGAAAGGAATTGTTGATAAAATAATATATATATATATATATAATTATTTTTTTAACTATAATAATTAAATACCTACAGCCACTAGTGTTTCATCCTTTCGGGATTCTTCAGTGCAGGGTGTCACGATTACTACCAGTCGAACGATTCGAACCCCGCGACACGAGACATCTCTGGCTCGATTAGCGGAGACCGTATCCATTCGGCTATTATTAACCGTGTGAAATAGCGTTGAATTTTAAACATTTTAATTTAAATGTTCATTACGTCAGACAGACAGTGATCAAATCGTTATACGATGATCTACGCATAAGAGCTAAATTGACCGACTTTTAATTCAACTGAAAGTGCTCAACGATAAGAAACGAATTTCTTAAAGGGGGTGTCATAATTATTTTTTTACTATAATAATTAAATACCTACAGACACTAGTGTTTCATCCTTTCGGGATTCTTTTACTACCAGTCGAACGATTCGAACCCCGCGACACGAATTGTTGTTATTTTTCAAGCGATACATACGGTTAATATTGGCGCCGCCTCGGAGCTCATTTTTTTATTTACTTAGAAAGTCGCCCTTTTTAATTTGGACGTATATAACATTTTTATTTATTTTATTATTTTTAAAACAGTAATCTACGTACACGTGTGTTTCAAGGTTTTTACCTCTCATCAGCGTAGTTCAACTGTTTCTAGGGATCGAACCTCAGACCATGTTTACCACAGTGCCGTTAGGCCATAATCGCTAGATTGATTATACTGTTTATTTTTATCGCTTATAAATTTAGATTTTGTTATTGTTGTTATTTTTCAAGCGATAACTACGGTTAATATTGGCGCCGAACGTATCGAACGTCAGACCATATTTATATATATATATATATATATATATATATATATATATGGTCTGACATTCGATCCCTAGAGACAGTTGAGCTACGCTGACGAGAGGTAATTTCCTCGAAACACGCGTGTACGTAGGTTACTTTTTTAAAAATAATAAATAAAAATGTTGTATACGTCCAAACAAATTAAAAGGCGACTTTCTAATCATAAAAATACAAATGAGCTTCGAGGCGGAGCCAATATTAACCGTATTTATCGCTTGAAAAAAAAACAATAACAAATATATATATATATATATATATATATATATATATATCACTACTGATGCAATTCTCTATCTATATAAAAGCCAAGTACGTCCAGGGATGGAATACTGCTGCCATATCTGGGCAGGAGCTGCTAAAAACAGCCTATCCTGCCTTGAAAGAGTACAAAATAGACTTCCTGGCTTAGTGGGGGATGCCCTTTTCTCTACCCTGCAACCTCTCTCCCACAGAAGAGACGTTGCGAGCCTATCCTTGTTTTATCGTTATTTCCATGGCAGGTGCTCGTCTGAACTCCAATCTCTGGTCCCCCCTCGCCAATCTTTCACGAAAAACACCCGTCTAGCCGAATCCACTTTGATAAATTTCCCCCACTCTTTATCTGTACCTAAATCAAAACGCGGATTCCATGAACAAAGCTTCTTTCTTAGAACTGCACGCCTGTGGAAGTCTGTTCCGTCAGCCTGCTTCCCACCGGACTACAACTTGGATGTGTTCAAGTCCAATGTTAACAAATTCCTAATCAACCGCCCCCTTAAGTAAACACTTCATCAAATCTCCACACTAACGTAATGAACTTGCAATAACCCTTATCCCTGAGTGGCTTCCGGGCATTGATAAGTGGTGATCACTGTGTTAAAAAAATATATATATATATTTTACTATAATAATTAAATACATACAGCCACTAATCTGTTTCATCCTTTCGGGAATCTTCAGTGCAGGGTATCACGAGTAATACCAGTCGAACGATCTGAACCCCGCAATACGAGACATCTCTGGCTCGATTAGCGAAGACCCAATCCATTCGGCTACCATTAACCGCGTGAAATAACGTTGAATTTAAACATCTTAATTTTAAATGTTCATTTACGTCAGTCAAACAGTGATCTAATCGTTATACGATGATCTATGCATAAGAGCTAAATTGACCGACTATATATATATATATATATATATATATATATATAGAGAGAGAGAGAGAGACAGAGAGAGAGAGAGAGAGAGAGAGATAGAGAGAGAGATAGAGAATAAAAATTACAATAAGTTTACCAAGGTAATCAAAATGGTAAACTTAAAATATATTATAAATATTAAAGAGTTAATATTTACAAGTAAAATAAACTCAGCCGTTTTGGATATTACCATATTTGGATTTTTGCCCTTCACCGGACTATCCATTTATGTGAAATCTTTTTATCATTTTTCTTTTGCCTCCTGTTCCCCTTACCTCACCCCTTTTTTTTAACCAAGTAAGATCTGTGACTTACTTGTAGTTTCATTAAATACTTTTA
>NC_136524.1:3603863-3616363 GCF_053919585.1 Euprymna scolopes
TTTTTTATTTCGGACTATTAGTCTCATCTTTATTAGTTTTTGATCTTTTTATTGTTTTTTTTTTTTTTTTTTTGGTTTATTCACAACATTTCAGCCAACTATTCGTCTGGCCTTCACCAGGTGGTAACTGTGACGGATAGGAACTTTAAATCTCCTAAGACGTGGTGAGATGACGACAACTATGGATAGCAGTGATTGCTGAGAATGCAGTTAGGAGATTCGAAGTTCCTATCCGTCGCGGTTACCACCTGACGAAGGCCAGAGAGATAGTTGGCCGAAACGTCGTGAAAAAACAGCAACCAATAAAAGATGAAAAACAACAACTAATAAAGATGAGACTAATAATCCGAAATAAAAAGAAATTAACATATAATGCTCATCTCAAAAAATGAATTTCAATTAAGGAATAATATATATATATACCAATCGGTACGGACCCGACTATGGAAGATCAGATAATAAATAAACGTGGATTTATAAGCTCAAAGAATCCAACCTTGATCGCCCTTCAGGCCCCGTGGCGCAGTTGATAGAGACGTTGAATCTCTACGGTTCCAGATGAGCATTTTCTGAAGATAGCGGTTTCAATCCCACCCAAAGCGTGCCAGAGGTTAATTGGCCAAAAATGTGGTGAGACAACAACAACTACGGATGGCAGTGATGGCTGAGAATGCAGTTAGGAGATTCGAAGTTCCTATCCGTCGCGGTTACCACCTGACGAAGGCCAGAGAGATAGTTGGCTGAAACGTCGTGAAAAAACAGCAACCAATAAAGATGAAAACTACAACTAATAAAGATGAAAACAATAGTCCGAAAAAAATAAATATATATAATGCTCATCTCAAAAAATGAATTCCAATTAAGGAATAATATATGTATATACCAATCGGTACGGACCCGACTATGGAAGATCAGATAATAAATAAACGTTGATTTATAAGATCAAAGAATCCAACCTTGATCGCCCTTCGGGGCCCGTGGCGCAGTTGATAGAGACGTTGAATCTCTACAGTTCCAGATGAGCATTTTCTGAAGATAGCGGTTTCAATCCCACCCAAAGCGTGCCAGAGGTTAATTGGCCAAAAATGTGGTGAGACAACAACAACTACGGATGGCAGTGATGGCTGAGAATGCAGTTAGGAGATTCGAAGTTCCTATCCGTCGCGGTTACCACCTGACGAAGGCCAGAGAGATAGTTGGCTGAAACGTCGTGAAAAAACAGCAACCAATAAAGATGAAAACTACAACTAATAAAGATGAAAACAATAGTCCGAAAAAAATAAATTAATATATAATGCTAATCTCAAAAATAAATTCCAATTAAGGAATAATATATGTATATACCAATCGGTACGGACTCGATTATGGAAGATCAGATAATAAATAAACGTGGATTTATAAAATCAAAGAATCCAGCCTTGATCGCCCTTCGGGGCCTGTGGCGCAGTTGATAGAGACGTTGAATCTCTATGGTTCCAGATGAGCATTGTCTGAAGATAGCGGTTTCAATCGTGCCAGAGGTTAATTGGTCAAAATGTGGTGAGACGACAACAACTACGGACGGCAGTGGTGGCTGAGAATGCAGTTAGGAGATTCGAAGTTCCTATCCGTCACGGTTACCACCTGACGAAGGCCAGAGGAATAGTAGGCCGAAACGTTGTGAATAAACAAAAAAAAAAACAATAAAAAGATCAAAAACTAATAAAGATGAGACTAATAGTCCGAAATAAAAAAAAAATAAATTAAAAAAATAAAAATAAATGAATAAATAAATAATTAAAACTTTTGTTATTATTTTTATTTATCTTGCCATTTTTTTCATTGCCTGGTCGTAAAATAGGCATAAATATTATATTTTATTTACTGCAAAAGTTTTTATTATGAACAAAATTACCCTAGGTACAGTGGTGTAGCAAGCGGAGGGTGGAGGTGGGGCGGTCCGCCCAGGGCGGCACATACCAGGGGGCTACATTTTAAGAGGGTAAAAAAATGCATAAAAATAAATGAAAGCTTACAATAAATCTAAAAATTTTTGTCGAAAAGGTTGTAAAACATTGGGACTTTTAGATATATCCAACCTTGATCGCACTTCGGGGCCCGTGGCGCATTTGATAGAGACGTTGAATCTCTACAGTTCCAGATGAACATTGTCTGAATATAGCGGTTTCAATCCCACCCAAAGCGAGCCAGAGGTTAATTGGCCAAAAATGTGGTGAGACAACAACAACTACGGATGGCAGTGATGGCTGAGAATGCAGTTAGGAGATTCGAAGTTCCTATCCGTCGCGGTTACCACCTGACGAAGGCCAGAGAGATAGTTGGCCGAAACGTCGTGAAAAAACAGCAAACAATAAAGATAAAAACTACAATTAATAAAGATGAAAACAATAGTCCGAAAAAAATAAATTAATATATAATGCTAATCTCAAAAATAAATTCCAATTAAGGAATAATATATGTATATACCAATCGGTACGGACCCGATTATGGAAGATCAGATAATAAATAAACGTGGATTTATAAAATCAAAGAATCCAGCCTTGATCGCCCTTCGGGGCCCGTGGCGCAGTTGATAGAGATGTTGAATCTCTACGGTTCCAGATGAGCATTGTCTGAAGATAGCGGTTTCAATCCCACCCAAAGCGTGCCAGAGGTTAATTGGCCAAAAATGTGGTGACACGACAACAACTACGGATGGCAGTGATGGCTGAGAATGCAGTTAGGAGATTCGAAGTTTCTATCCATCGCGGTTACCACCTGACAAAGGCCAGAGGAATAGTTGCCCGAAATGTTGTGAATAAACCAAAAAAAAAAAAAAACAATAAAAAGATCAAAAACTAATAAAGATGAGACTAATAGTCCGAAATAAAATAAAAAAATTTAAAAAAAAGATAAATAAATAAATAAATTATTAAAACTTTCGTTATTTTTCTTTATCTTGCCATTTTTTTTCATTGCCTGGTCGTAAAATAAGCATAAATATTATATTTTATTTACTGCAAAAGTTTTTATGATGAACAGAATTACCCTAGGTACAGTGGTGTAGCAAGCGGAGGGTGGAGGTGGGGCGGTCCGCCCCGGGCGGCACATACCAGGGGGCTACATTTTAAGAGGGTAAAAAAAATGTAGAAAAATAAATGAAAGCTTACAATAAATCTAAAAATTTTTTGTCGAAAAGGTTGTAACACATTGGGACTTTTAGATATATCCAACCTTGATCGCCCTTCGGGGGCCTGTGGCACATTTGATAGAGACGTTGAATCTCTACGGTTTCAGATGGACATTGTCTGAAGATAGAGGATTCGGTCCTGCTCAAAGCCGGCCGGAGGTTTACTTGGCCAAAAACGCGGTGAGACGGCAACAACTACGGATGGCATTAATTGCTGAGAATGCAGTTAGGAGATTCGAAGTTCCTATCCGTTGCTGTTATCACCTGACGAAGGCCAGAGGAAAAGTTGGTCGAAACGTTGTGAATAAACAAAACCAATAAAGATGAAAAACAACAACTAATAAAGATGAGAATAATAGTCCGAAATAAAAATAAATTAATTAATTCATGTATGTGAGTACCCCGGTATTCCCCAGAGTCTCAGGAGTCGTAAAATCCCCAAAATAGAGAGCGCTACCGCTACTTGGGACGGTCACGTCACACGTGACAAGGGCAGGTAATCGATTGATTTGATAAACGAATGGGTGATTTCAGCGATTCGATGACAATAAAAAGGTTGAAACATCTAGAATTTCAATATGAGGGCGCTGGCAATGGTCCTGTTGTTATGACATTTTTTTTTTTTACAGTGATCACCACTTATCAAGGCCCGGAAGCCATTCAGGGATAAGGGTTATTACAAGTACATTACGTTAGTGTGGAGATTTGCTGAAGTGTTTACTTAAGGGGGCGGTTCATTAGGAATTTGTTAACATTGGACTTGAAGACATCCAAGTTGTAGTCCGGAGGGAAGCAGGCAGACGGAACAGAGTTCCATAGGCGTGCAGTTCTAAGAAAGAAGCTTTGTTCATGGAATCCGCGTTTTGATTTAGGCACAGATAAAGAGTGGGGGAAATTTATCACAGTGGATTCAGCTAGACGGGTGTTTTTCGTGAAAGATTGGCGAGCGGGGATCCGAGATAGGAGTTCAGACGAGCATCTGTCATGAAAATAACGATAAAACAAGGATAGGCTCGCAACGTCTCTTCTGTGGGAGAGAGGTTGCAGAGTAGAGAAAAGGGCATCCCCCACTAAGCCACGAAGTCTATTTTGTACTCTGTCAAGGCAGGATAGGCTGTTTTTAACAGCTCCTGCCCAGATATGGCAACAGTATTCCATCCTTGGACGTACTTGGCTTTTATATAGATAGAGAATTGCATCAGTAGGGAGATATCTTCTGGAGTGGTAGAAAGATACCACCATCTTTCCAGCGACCTTGGCAACAGAGTTGATGTACGTGTTCCATTTCAGATCAGGAGTAAAGGTCAAGCCCAGGTTCAATTGCAAAACACTGAGCCTCACCCAGACGAGAGCCATCCATCACAATTGATGCCAGCTGGGGATCAGAGCGTTGATGACATGTTATGACATAGATCGGAAGAGAGCAGGAGTTGTACAGAGGCGAATCTCTGATCTCTCTCGTTTAACATTGGTTCACTTTCCTACATCATAGAAGACTCTTTTTGCTCTTTGGAACCGTACACAAACATCTTTGCCCAGATTCTACCAAGAAAAGAAAAAACATTTCGAAAAATTGGAAACTACAAAGAAGTTAATTAAGCAAAAATGCTACGTGCTATTCAACAATACTTCTCTGAACAGACACACACACAGAATTTGACTTATATATATATATATATATATATATATATATTTGTGTGTGTGTGTGTGTATATATGTATTGGGGTAGAGAGGGCTCCCGTAAGCCGTGGTGAAGGCAACCTTTCTAGGAGAAGCAAATCTCCGATTTAAAAAACCATAAAGCGAAAGACCAGTACCCGCATTAAGCTGGTCTGCAGTTTAATTTGTTGCTGGCTATCTTGCTCTTGCTTGTTGCTGGATCTGAACATTTTGAACCGAGAGAGAGACTTAGCAGTCGTACAAAGCTAAGACTCTGTAACATCATATTTGTATAGATACTCCCTCAGACATTTGGAATCATGGATTTTAAATGTCTGAGGGAGTGGCACTCGTCTGACAAGACGTTGCAATCATCATATATATATATATATATATATATATATAATAATTTATAAAATATATATGGCGACTAACTACACTGAATATTCTGCGTTTCATCCACTGTAGGATTCGTCAGGCTTATGCGCGAATTTTGAGGTTGCTTCTCGTTTTTATATATGTTGAGGATTTCTATCTATCTACATTAAACTGTAGACGAGAAATAGCAAACAACTGTGTTCACAAAATAAAACTCACCCTAGGATAGCGATACAAACTAGCTTTAAAACTAACAATAACAATAGAAAACAAATAAATAAATTAAATAAACATGAATATACATAAATGATCACACACACATATATATATATATATATATATATATGTATATGTGTATGTGTGCGCATGTGTGTGTGTACACATACGTATATTCATATATATAAAAAAAGAGGGAAAAGATCTACCTTAAACCACTAACCTAGTTCTAAAACAGATCCTTTGTTCGATAAAATGCATGCCAATTGGCTGATAGGAGGGGGCGCGGTGGATACTAGAAAGCTGATTGGCTAACTAGAAATCCTCAACATATATAAAAACAAGAAGCAACCACAAAATTCGCGCATAAGCCTGACGAATCCTACAGTGGATGAAACGCAGAGTATTCAGTGTAGCTTAATCGCCATATATATTTTATAAATCATATACTAGCTCTACCTACATATTGAGCACTTTTGAAGTAAATACTTAAAGTTTACGCATAAATCTATACTTTCATATATTAAATTTGTGTGAGTAAATGAAGTATATATATATATATATATATATATATATATATATATATATATATATATATACTTGCAGTTCAGTCCGGCTTTGCTAAGGCATTTTTATATAATAGGCTTCCTTAATTACCATAGAGTAAAGTCAGTCGAGATCGCAGACGATAATTTTTTTTTTAAGTTTGACCCAGTTTTGACCTCTTAACATTTATTGTTTTGAGCTGAAATTAAATTAAAATGTTTGAGCCATCTCCAAATAAACCTACATCTAAAATTTCAAGTGTTTAGACCCAAAATTGGCGGACGACTTTAGTAGAGTCTGCAAAGGACATCTGTCAACTTTGACCTCTTGCAAGCTAAATTTTTGCTCAAAAACTGATTAAAACGCTTGCTGTATGTCTGAATACCCTTTATGTAAAATTTCAAATGTTTAGACCCAAAATTGGCTGAATAGTTTGCTAGAGGCCGAAAAGGTAAAATCTTTTCGACTTTGACCCTTGGAAGCCAAATTTTTCGCAAAAAAAAAACATTAAAAAGCTTGCCATACGTCTGAATACCCTTTATGTAAAATTTCAAATGTTTAGACCCAAAATTGGCTGAGTAGTTTGCTAGAGACCGCAGAGGTCAATTTTTTAAAAACTTTTACCCAAATTATGACCCCTTAATATTTATTGTCTTGGGCTCAAATCAAATTATAAAGTTAGATCAATGTCTAAGTTACCTGTATCTAAACTTTCAAGTTGCTAGACCCAAAATTTTGCGGAGGAGTTTGTGAGAGTTCTCCAAAGCTAAATCTTTGAACTTTGACCCCTTAACAACCAAATTTATGGCCGAAAACCTATTAAAAAGATTTTCCTTAATACCTCTTATGTACAAATCGAGTCTTTAGACCGAAAATTGACAGAGTAGTTTGGTAGGGAAGTGTAGATAGACAGACACACACATATTTTCACTTTTATATATATACTAGCGGGGGTACCCGGCGTTGCTCGAATGTTTGTTTCCGGGACGGGAGGGGGGAGTTTTAAAAAATGTTATGGTAGGTAAGTAGGAAGGATCAAACCCGGAGTCATGAGTAAAAGTAGGAAAAAAAGTGTAAAAAAAACAAAAAAAAAAAAACATCTGCAACGTTAACAGTTCGGCCACCAAGAAAAGTCCATTCCAGTTGTTTAGGAAAAAAAAAACGACTACGGTAGGTCGGCGCGAACGTGAAAATATAATGTGAATTGTCCAGCACGCTAACCACTACGCCACAGAGCACTGCAGCTTAGTTTAGTGATTTTAAATAACTTCACATGAAAGAACTACGAAGCCAAACCGGTGTTCTCTTCTCAACTCTTCCTTGTGAACGATCCCCAAACGGTGTTAAATGGTGGCAGGGGGAGGAGGAATTTATTAGAGAGAAAATATTTTACCACTTCCATTGATCTTAACCGATTTTGGCCGTGACTTTTCAGCAGAAAAAGTATAGAAATCTAAGATTATCGAGGAATTTGAGAAATAAGCCTATAACACACCTCAGATATTGTTCTGCCGTTTGTGCATATTATATTTGCATGAAATATCTTGATTTTTAATCCTATTAAGGTCAAAATCCGACGGGAAAAAATGAGTTCATTTTATTTATATAGAGAAGAGAAGATATAGATATAAGTGAAATTGTGTGTGTGTGTGCATTCCCCTACAAAATTACTCTGTCAATTTTCAGTCTACAGACTCAAGATTTGACATAAATGGTATTGAGATTTGGGAAAATTTTTTTAATCGGTTTTCAACCAGGAGCTGAAGGGGTAAAACTTAAACGATTTTCGTTTGAAACTCTACCAAACTCCTCCGCCAATTTTGAGTCTAGATGTTACATGATAAGGGCTGTGCCCTGTTCATGTAAGTATAAAAATAGAGAGATTAGTTAAAATGGAAATAAGAGAAAGCAGAAATCGAACCCTGGACATAAGTTTTAAAGAACAATAGGTTTAAATGGGATGTCCAGTAAATTGTTAATTCGGATGAAATAAATAATAAATAAACTATTCAATTGTTAAAAGAATGTGGATAATAAAATATGGGTTAAATAAATTAGATATGTAGGTTGAATTCCTTTGTGGAAACAACACAAGAAAAAATAGGTTATTGGGAAATCAATGTCGGAAACGTGCAAAGTCGTGCATGTTGAAACACGTGAATTTTGCTCACGTGGCCGGGGTACATGGATTTCTCAATATAGTAAGCGAGAGTTAGTTGGTCGGAGAGGCAGTCAGGGGAGACGGTCAGGGGAGACAGTCAGGGGAGACGGTCAGTGAGAAAACTCAGAGACAGGCGGACGTCTGGAGCGAGACGTCACTCCAGAAACTAAAATGTGAAACTTTGAATTCTTAATGAGGAAATCACGACCGGTCGTAAAGAAATAAATTCATCATGTGTTTTGTGATAAAGCTCATCTTTGTGTTTTCTACAAAAAGGTAAATTGTATTGTTATTATATGTTTGTGTTATAAAATGTCATTACAACAACATCTCTCTCTCTCTAAGATACAACATCATATGTAATAAGACAAGAACTCTCACTAAGACTCATATCTTTATTAATAAGAACTCACGTAACATACGCGCACAAGTGGTATCGTCTAATACTAATAATAATAACTATATAACAACTCCTCAATTTGGTGTTCGTGAACCAGTTTGCATCAGCGATGCAGAAATCGAACCTGGGGTCGATACCACGAAAAAAAAAAAAGAAAGAAAAAAAGAAACACAACGTTTTAAAGGGGTCCAACATAATTTAAAAAAAATAGATAAATAATACCACGGAAAAAGAAAAAAATTACACGATCACAGAATTCGAAAAAGAAAAAGAAACAACGTTTTAAAAGGGTCCAACATAATTAAAAAAAAATAAATTAAATAATACCACGGAAAAAGAAAAAAAAATTACACGATCACAGAAATGCGAAGAAAAAAAAAGAAAAAAAATTGAACACACACGCACACAGAGAACAAAAGATACAAGAAATATTAAAAAAGAAAAAAGAAAAGGCCGATATGCCGTAAAAGAAATGCGTAGTAACGGAACAAATAGTAAACAAGTCACCATGAGTAATTCATTGATAAATGAATTGGTCTGTTAAAAAAAAAAAACACACACACACACACACCCACGAAGACATGAACAATAAGATTAGAAACTAGACGATCACGTACACGAATCTCCTTCTTGACACTATTCCCTTTATGATACAATCTCCTTTATGACACCCCACTATCTATCTATATAATACTAAAACTCTATGGATCTTGTATGTTTGCAATCAGATTTCCGGTTTTCAACATCCGGTTGCGCATGCGTAAATAGCAACGTCTTCAATCCGTTATTCCAATTCCGGAATTTTTATATCGCTTTTAATACAAACAATTTCATTTAATTTGATCAAATAGTTATTTATATATACAAATAATACATAGATTCATAGATAATTATAATATATATTATAAAATCTATTTATCTATGAATCTATTAATAATATGAAATATTACCCTATACAATTTATGGAAAGAAAACACCTCTCACTTTCCCTCTAATAGATTTCAACACTCCTACTCCCTCTGTTTTCGTTACGTACGCGAGAAATAGTTACGTGTATGTGTGAGAGAGAGAAAAAGGGAGCGATGTAAAACTGGATAGAGTTATCCCCCTTAACTAATGCAGACCTTTTTACTAGAGGGCGTTATTACAAAAAATATTTTTTCTTCTTCCCATGTTTTTTAAAGTCGTCTGCTTACATTTCCAAACGGAAAGCTGAATCGGTAAATGCACACATTTCTATTACATTAAATAGTGTTTTCCTTTACACAATGGGTACTGAATGTTTGCTTAAATTAAATGAAAAAAGTTACATTTTATTTTCATTTTCTATTCAAAAAGCCATTATTAACATGTGGAGAGTGTTTTTTTTATTATTCTGTACTTTCAACTAACAATTTCATTTAAAAGATGATATATCAAAATTTGAATTTAACTATAATAAGGATTATGATACCTGTTCAGTGCATATTTACCTATAAGTATGACCAACCACTTATAATTCAGTAACTGTAATTTAAAAAAAAAATAACAATTATAATAAACAGAACGACTCATAGAAATCTATCTATATTCTTTTTTCATTTTAATATACTTTCATAGAAATGCTTCTGTTATGTAAAAAAAAACTATTTTCTTTATGCCACAAGTGTCACACTCATACATGAATTCCATAGCTAATATAACGTACTGACCCAACGGGTCACGGGTGGTCTAGTATAACATAAACACTTGAAATTTTACATGTAGGTTAGTTAGACATTAATCAAACCTTTTAAAACTGGATTTGAGCCCAAAACAATAAATGTTAAGACGTCTAAATAGGGGTTAAATTTTTAAAAATTTGTACCTCTGCAGTCTCTACGAAATTACTCGGCCCATTTTAGCTCTAGCCATTAGAAATTTTACATATGGTATATTCATACGTAAGACAAGCTTTTAAATCGGTTTTTGGCCGAGAATTTGTCAACCAAGTTAAAACGATGTTTTTCCTTTGCGGTTCTAGCAAACTATTCTGACAATTTTGTGTCTAAAAAAATTATATTTTACATATAGGGTATTCAGACTTGTTATTGGAATTAATTTGTGAACAGCTCCTGCTGATTATTGGCTTTAACCCCTGTCAGCCCGTGGATTAGGGAAGCCATCCCCACTCCTCTGGGAGTCACGTGAGGGGCTTGATAAAACCCCTGCTCGCGCCCTTCGGGGCCTCTTTTTCACCGCTTTTTCATCTCATCCGGATCTGCGGATCACACCCTCGACGGTAGCTCTGCCAGTTTTCGAATTGCTTTTCAATCAGCGTGAGTGGCAGTCAACCCAGGACGGAATCTGCTAGCCCTGTTTGAATTGCAACCGAGATATCGCCAATGAAAAGGAGCCAGAACGAACGGAGCGAGGAAGCGCAGAGCATGACAATAATGTTACACGACTCATCTTCAGATAAGTCTAGCGGAATATGTTTTCGCAACTATTAATTACCTTCTCTTCTTCCATCCACTTAATTTTGGTCGTTCTGTAATATTCCATCATCTTGTATATATGTGCATATTTTCTTTCTCATTAAACTGTTAAATTGTTAACAACTGTGTTGTGTTCCTTCGCATATTGCCTCGTCTTATTTTGAACTAGCGGGGGTACCCGACGTTGCCCGAGTGTTTGTTTCCGGGACGGGGGGGGGGAGTTTTAAAAAATGTTATGGTAGGTAAGTAGGAATGATCACACCCGGAGTCATGAGTAAAAGTAGGAAAATAAAGTGTGAAAAAAAAAAAAAAAAAAAAAAAACATCTGCAACGTTAACAGTTCGGCCACCAAGAAAAGTCCATTCCAGTTGTTTAGGAAAAAAAAAAAAAAAAACGACTACGGTAGGTCGGCGCGAACGTGAAAATATAATGTGAATTGTCCAGCACCCTAACCACTACACCACAGAGCACTGCAGCTTAGTTTAGTGATTTTAAATCACTTTACATGATAGAACTACGAAGCCAAACCGGTGTTCTCTTCTCAACTGTTCCTTGTGAACGATCTCTAAACGGTGTTAAGTGGTGGCAGGGGGAGGAGGAATTTTTAAGAGAGAAAATATTTTACCACTTCCATTGATCTTAACCGATTTTGGCCGTGACTTCTCAGCAGAAAAAGTATAGAAATCTAAGATTATCGAGGAATTTGAGAAATAATAAGCCTATAACAAACCTCAGATATTGTTCTGCCGTTTGTGCATAATGTATTTGCATGAAATATCTTGATTTTTAATCCTATTAAGGTCAAAATCCCACGGGAAAAAATGAGTTCATTTTATTTATATAGAGACTAGCGGGGGTACCCGGCGTTGCCCGAGTGTTTGTTTCCGGGACGGGGGGGAGAGTTTTAAAAAATGTTATGGTAGGTAAGTAGGAAGGATCACACCCGGAGTCATGAGTAAAAGTAGGAAAATAAAGTAGGAAAATAAAGTGTGAAAAAAAAAACAAAAAAAAAACATCTGCAACGTTAACAGTTCGGCCACCAAGAAAAGTCCATTCCAGTTGTTTAGGAAAAAAAAAAAAAAACAAAAAAAACGACTACGGTAGGTCGGCGCGAACGTGAAAATATAATGTGAATTGTCCAGCACCCTAACCACTACACCACAGAGCACTGCAGCTTAGTTTAGTGATTTTAAATCACTTTACATGATAGAACTACGAAGCCAAACCGGTGTTCTCTTCTCAACTGTTCCTTGTGAACGATCTCTAAACGGTGTTAAGTGGTGGCAGGGGGAGGAGGAATTTTTAAGAGAGAAAATATTTTACCACTTCCATTGATCTTAACCGATTTTGGCCGTGACTTCTCAGCAGAAAAAGTATAGAAATCTAAGATTATCGAGGAATTTGAGAACTAATAAGCCTATAACAAACCTCAGATATTGTTCTGCCGTTTGTGCATAATGTATTTGCATGAAATATCTTGATTTTTAATCCTATTAAGGTCAAAATCAGACGGGG
>NC_136524.1:3621363-3643863 GCF_053919585.1 Euprymna scolopes
CAGTTATTGGTCAATGTAGGGGCAACCCTTCATACCAATTGTCACTATCCAGCTCCCCTACTCCCCGGGAAGCTGGTCCCCATTTCCTCCTTCACTCTCCACATTAAAAAAACGGCCTTGTGCCTAATTTGCTCAGTGGGGAAGCAAATAAATCCGTCTAACTCGCAGAGACCCTGGCAAAAAAAAATGATTAATACGAAAATGGTTGCTATGATATGAAATAAATTTTAATTAAATTTGAGCACCTGGTACAATGGGGAAAAGAGTGGTTGGTTACTTTTAATGCATCTAAAACCAAGCTTCTATCTTTACATCATCAACATTCTGATCCACATCTGGCATCAATTGAAATGAATGTCTCTCGTCTTCAGGAGGCCTCAAGTTTTGACAAGCTTCTGGGCTTGACCATTACTCCTGCTCTTAAATGGAACACGTACATCAAATCTGTTGCCAAGGCTGCTGGAAAAATGGTGGGATCTTTCTATCGATCCAGTAGATATCTCACTGCTGATGCAATTCTCTATCTATATAAGAGCCAGGTACGTACAAAGATGGAATACTGTTGCCACATCTGGGCAGGAGCTGTTAGAAAGGACTTGTCCTGCCTTGATATAGTTCAAAATAGACTTCGTAGTCTCGTAGGAGATGTCCTTTTCTCTTCCCTGCAACCTCTATCTCACAGAAGAGATGTTGCGAGCTTGTCTATGATGTATCGTTATTTTCATGGAAAGTGTTCGATTGAGCATCAGTCTATGGCCCCCCCCTCGCCAAACTTTCATAAAAAACACCTGTCTAGCTGAAAACACTATCAATAATCCCCCCACTCTTTATCTGTGCCTAAACCTAAGCGTAGATTCCATGAACAAAGCTTCTTTCTTAGAATTGCACGCCTGTGGAATTGTCTTCCGTTTTCCTGCTTTCCGACTGACTACAATATGGTTGTCTTCAAGTCTAACGTAAACAAGTTCTTGATGAGCCGTTTCATATAAGTTAACAAATTTACCGAATTTAACCCTTATCCTCGAGTGGCCTCTTGGCCTTGATAATGTGGTGATGCCTGTGTAAAAAAAAAACAAACGAAAACTGCTTATATATATATATATTTTTTAACATTCACGTTTTTTTTTAATGTACTATATTTAAATATATTTTATTTATATATACTTACCTTATCCCTGAGTGGCTTCCGGGCCTTGATAAGTGGTGATCACTGTGTAAAAAAGAAAAAAAAAACTTCATCTGAACCTGCGCAGTATATTACGATCGCCCCGATTAAAAAAAGTAGGCACTCATGCAGAGAGTTATCCAGGCGTAACTTAGCGGACGCCCGGCTTTCCTCGGAACATGACGTCAACAGCCGGGGTAAGCCGAGCGTCGCCGAGGAAATTATGTCGTCTGACGTAACAAACCTATATTACCGATTATTTTCAGCTGTGACAATAGAAACCGAATGGCAACAACAAAAACAAAAAAAAAATAAATAAATAAACCCAAAAAATTTATTCTATAAAAACCATTTTCATTCCAAAATACTGAAATCGCCATTAAATAAGCTGGAAAGGGTTGATATGGCGTACAAGCAAAACCCAGACTAAAAACAAGGGCGGATAATGCGAAATATTCATTGTCTCCCTTGAAGAACTTGCCTCACGGAATTTCACGAGTGTTGTCATCGGCGTAACGGAAATTACCGACCGTCGTCGTGGTCACGGAAATTAATTTTACTCTTCGACCTACATAGTACTCGTGCAGTTTAGTGACCACCGGTGTGAAATATTAACGTCGTATTTTTGTGTGCTTTCCACCTAACAGTCGAATGACGTTAAAATTGATTTACAAACTGACTTGTAAAGTCGACAATAGTAAGATGTCCAAAAATTACGAAAAACGTTTACTGATTTTATTTGTTATGTCGTCTGACGTAACAATGTTGCGCGATGGTTTTCATCGCGACGCGTGTTCCCGCGAGTTGAAAATTCAAGTTGGAAGAAAAGACAAATTAGTTGAAAAAAAAAAAAAAAAAAAAAAAAAAGAAAAAAATTACTGGCACGGACGAAAACTTGTGCATCATGTGGAAACAGGTGAAATCTATATATATAAAAGGCAAAATGTGTGTGACCATTTCGTGTATGTTTTCAAAAGGCTTTTCTCGCACACGCTCCCGGGGTCGTTACTATAGCTTAAAACTGTTTATATAGGTCCTATATAATAATATCTAGGAATTAGGAAAGCGCGTAGCCTATAGATTTATTTACGTCGATTTTTACAAAATTATTGCTATTTTGGCTTCTCGCGTGTTGATTGGGCTTTTTAGTATAAATATGTGAGACTAAACTCAAACGACGTCTTTTCAGCATTGCGCCGGGAAAAACGTCCAGAAGCAATCAGCTTTGATTAGTTGCTATTCAATCTGGACAATTGGGAGCTGCTTTCCCCCTCCCCAACATCAGTTGGGGGAAGAAACAGTTAAATTTGTGTAAACAAACCCAAATGCTGCGTGACTTCTATTTGACCTTCTTAATTAGGTCAAATGGAAGCAGCAGGGTTAACTTTTATTGCGCACGCCTGTTTTTATAGTTAAATAACCTGCTTAACGTTGTCTGTCGCCGTGGCTCAATGGTTAACTTAGAACGGTTTTTTTTTCACACATTAATTTCCAACTCAAGGGTACGGGTTCGATCCTCATACACTCACCTACCAAAACATTTTTTTTTATTATTTACCCCCCCCCCGGACCCCCGGAATTTTGATTTACCTCAAGACACCCGGGCATCGCCGGGTACACCCCCCTCGCTAGTCTTATTATAAGAGAAAAGGTAAGCGATGGCTATGCTTGGAGGTGTCAGGCTACCAAATGCCGAACCTTTACACCATCCGGACTGGTACCGTTTCATTTGCCAAGTCTAGACTGACAATTGCCATCATCTATATATCTATAAAAGAAAACGTGTCTGTGTACATTTCCCTACGCAATAACTCTGTCAATTTTTATTCTACAGACTCGAAATTTGATATACAGGGTACTGAGATTTGGGAAAATCTTTGTAATCCGTTTTCGGCCAGAAATTTGGTTGTTAAGGGGGTCAAAGTTTAACGATACGACCTTTGAGAACTCTACCAAACTTCAACAATTTTGGGTATAAACAGCTAAAATTTTAGATATAAGTTCCTTGGACATGGATCTAACTTAATAACTTTATTTGAGCCTTAGACAATAAATGTTAAGGGGTCATAATAGGGGTCAAAGTTAAAAAAAAAATGATCGCTTTTTTTCTTTTTTTTTTTTTTTTGCTAAACATACACCTCCAGTCACCCGGGTAACGCCGGGCTGAAATGCTTGCAATTAAAATAGTATTATATTGTAATTAAAATAGTATTCGAGCCAGCAACACGGAAAGATCTCCAGCGCGAATGGGGAATACGATCCACGCGCACCATTAAAAAAACAACGGTCTGAGGAGACAACATCTGGTTTAATATGAAAATAAAAATAAAAAAAATATAAAAAAAATTAGGGTTTGTATTACTGTACACATAGATTCGAAAAAGTTGTCAAAAAACAAATATATAACAAATAAATATTATCAAAGGCAAGATAAGTTACTTTTCTACCAAACTGGATATAATTTTTGTGTTTATATTCAATGTTTATTCAGCTCGAAAAGCATACAGTGTTTACCGATATATTCGAAAAATCAAAATGGCGGCCAACTCTGTCTTTAACACGGTAAGTTCGAGAAAAGGTGTTATAAATAATAAACTAGATTAAATACTATTAAAAAACACCGAATATATGTTAACCTATGTCACGGTAATATATATTGAGCGAATTCATAACAGTATTTTGTCTAGTTTATTATTTATAACACCTTTTCTCGAACTTACCGTGTTTAAGAGAGAGTCGCCGCCATTTTGAATTTTCCAATACATCGGTAAACACTGTATGGTTTTCGAGCTGAATAAACATGTTACATTGAATAAAAACACGAAAATTATATCCAGTTTGGTAGAAAAGTAACTTATCTTGCCTTTGATAACATTTATTTGTTATATATTTGTTTTTGATAACTTTTTCGAATCTATGTGTACAGTAATACAAACCCAAAATGTTATATTGACTGAAGATCTCCGAAAAAAAAAAAAAATAATAATTTAATTTGATCGAGTAGTGTTTTTTTTTTTTTTTTATTTGTTTTTTTTTGTTGTTTGTTTTGTTTTTACAGCGGGAAAACACGTTTTTATGAAAGCGCGTTGAACTCAGCCATTTGGAAATTTATTAAACACGCCGCAGGGAGATGATCCCATCTTTAATTCTAGCCTTTCTTCCTAAAAATCGAACCTTTTGCGCGATATCAAATTGTTTTTCCACTGTAAAAAAAAAAAAAAAAAAAAAAAAAAAAAAAAAAAACTACTTGAGGAAATTAAGGGAAATTTTGGGTTTGTATTACTGTACACACAGATTCGAAAAAGTTGTCAAAAAACAAATATATAACAAATAAATGTTATCAAAGGCAAGATAAGTTACTTTTCTACCAAACTGAATATATTTTTCGTGTTTTTATTCAATGTAACATGTTTATTCAGCTCGAAAAGCATACAGTGTTTACCGATGTATTGGAAAATTCAAAATGGCGCCCGACACTCTCTTTAACACGGTAAGTTCAGGAAAAGATGTTATAAATAATAAACCAGAAAAAATACTGTTAGAAATTCGCTCAATATATGTTACTGTGACATAAGTTGACAGATATTCCGTGTTTTTTTAATAGTATTTTATCTAGTTTATTATTTATAACACCTTTTCCCAAACTTACCATGTTAAAGAGAGTGTCGGGCGCCATTTTGAATTTTCCAATACATCGGTAAACACTGCATGTTTTTCGAGCTGAATAAACATGTTACATTGAATAAAAACACAAAAAATGTATCCAGTTTGGTAGAAAAGTAACTTATCTTGCCTTTGATAATATTTATTTGTTATATATTTGTTTTTTGACAACTTTTTCGAATCTATGTGTACAGTAATACAAACCCAAAATGTTATATTGTACGTATCTGTTTGGGACTTAAGATCTCCGAAAAAAAAAAAAAAAAAAAAAAAAAATTAAATTTAATTTGATCGATTAGTGTTTTTTTTTTTGTTTTTATTTTATTTGTTTTTTTTTGTTGTTTTTTTTAGAGCGGGAAAACACGTTTTTATGAAAGCGCGTTGAACTCAGCCATTGGGAAATTTATTGAACACGCCACAGGGAGATGATCCCATCTTTAATTCTAGCCTTTCTTCCTAAAAATCGAACCTTTTGCGCGATATCATAAATTGTTTTTCCAATGTAAAAAATAAAAAATAAAAAAAAAATAAAAAAAACTACTTGCGGAAATTAAGGTAATTTTCTTTTTTCGGAAAACTTCGTTCCATGACAGATACGTGCAATATAACCTTTTCCGATATTTTCATTTTTTAATATATTGATTAAACTGTACAAATAGCGTAGGGGGGGAATTATTAATGGTGTTTTCAGCTAGACGAGTGTTTCTTGTGAAAGTTTGGCAGGAGGGGGGGCATAGATTAAAGCTCAGTCGAGCACTTGCCATTGCAATAATAAATTTTAACTGGAGAATTTAGGGGAGGTATTCGAGATCAAGTGTCTGTGTGTCTGTCTGTGTGTGTGTGTACATTTCCCTACGCAATAACTCTGTCAATTTTTAGTCTACAGACTCGAAATTTGATATACAGGGTACTGAGACTTGTAAAAATCGATGTGATCGGTTTTCGGCCAGAAACTTGCTGATTCAACGATTTGACCTTCGAGAACTCTACCAAACTCCTCCGACAATTTTTGGTCTAAACACTTGACATTTTAGTTATAGGTTCCTTGGACATGGATCTAAATTAATAACTTGAATTGAGCCCAAAACAATAAATGTTAAGGGGTCATAAGAGCGGTCAAAGTTTTTCAAAAATTGACCGCATTTTTTTTTTTTTTTTTTGCTCAACATACACCTCCAAATACCCGGGCAACGCCGGGCAACGCCGGGCACCCATGCTAGTAAATTAATAAATAAGTGAAATAAATATTATTACATTGCCGAGATAAAGAAAAAGAGATTTTAAAATATGTATCTTTTTTGGGCGATAAGGCACTTACTGATCCGCGCTATTTTTTAAATCGTATTTCCAAGTTTAATTAAAGTTTCATGGTATGCTTTTTTTTATTATTCAATTGTAAGGCTAAAGTACAGAATAGCTACAAAACACCCTCCCCATGTTAAGAATGGCTTTTTAAATATTAACGTTATTATTTCAGCACGGATCAATAAGTGCATGAGTACCATTTTTTGGTATTATTTTACATTAAGGCCCATCTCACATCCGTATATAACAAAATTTATCAAAGGCAAGATAAGTTATTTTCTACCTAATTGGATATATTTTTCGTGTTTTTATTCAATGTAACATGTTTATTCAGGTCGAAAAACATGCAGTGTTTACCGATGTATTGGAAAATTCAAAATGTCGCCCGACTCTGTCTTTAACACGGTAAGTTTGGGAAAAGGTTTTATAAATAATAAACTAGACAAAATACTATTAAAAACCCACCGAATATATGTCAAGTTATGCCACGGTAACATATATTAAGCGAATTACCAACAGTATTTTGTCTAGTTTTTTTATTTATAAAACATTTTCCCGAACTTACCGTGTTAAAGAGAGAGTCGGCCGCCATTTTGAATTTTCCAATACATCGGTAAACACTGTATGCTTTTCGAGCTGAATAAACGGGTTTGTATTACTGTACACATAGATTCGAAAAAGTTGTCAAAAAACAAATATATAATAAATAAATGTTATCAAAGGCAAGATAAGTTACTTTTCTATCAAACTGGATATAATTTTCGTGTTTTTATTCAATTTAACATGTTTATTCAGCTCGAAAACCATACAGTGTTTACCGAGGTATTGGAAAATTCAAAATGGCGCCCGACTAGACAAAATACTATGAAAAAAAAACACCGAATATATGTTAACCTATGTCACGGTAACATATATTGAGCAAATTTCCAACAGTATTTTGTCTAGTTTATTATTTATAAAACCTTTTTCCAAACTTACCGTGTTTAAGAGAGAGTCGGGCGCCATTTGGAATTTTCCAATATATCGGTAAACACTGTATACTTTTCGAGCTGAATAAACATGTTACATTGAATAAAAACACGAAAAATATATCCAGTTTGGTAGAAAAGTAACTTATCTTGCCTTTTATAACATTTATTTGTTATATATTTGTTTTTTTGACAACTTTTTCGAATCTATGTGTACAGTAATACAAACCCGGCATTCTTTTTTTTTTTTTGGCTAAAACGTCTTCTGTTTGATTTTTTTTTTTTTTTTTGCGTGGTATTACCCCCTTAACTCTGGGACTACGCGCGAGCATAAACGAAGACTAGGCTATAGAATGGAAAATAGTCCCAGTGTTCAGAGGTTAATACCATACCGTCATAATACCAACGGAAACGGTTACCTTCTTTTAAAATTCTTTTAAAGCACACCCAAAACTACAAAAAAAAAAAAAAAAAAAAAAAAAACTTTTTTTTCTCTACGAATGCGAGACGAGGCTTAAAGTAAAAATCATTCTTAACATGCGGAAGAGAGGGTGTTTTGTACCTATTCTGTACTTTAACCTTGCAATTCAATAAAAAAACAAAAAAAAACATATCGTAAAACTTTAATTAAACGTGGAAATACGATTTAAAAAATGGCGTGGATCACTCTCTGCATTAGCACCAAAAACCTTTTAGCCAACAAACACTAAAAAAAAAAAAAAAAAAAAAAAAATGCCCCCTCTGTCAAGTGTGCAGAAAGTGGGTACTCATTTGGGTTTTTATTACTGTACACATAGATTCGAAAAAGTTGTCAAAAAACAAATATATAACAAATAAATGTTATCAAAGGCAAGATAAGTTACTTTTCTACCAAACTGGATATATTTTTCGTGTTTTTATTCAATGTAACATTTATTCAGCTCGAAAAACATACAGTGTTTTTCGATGTATTCGAAAATTCAAGATGGCGTCTCACACCCTCTTTAATACTATAAGTATGGAAAAAGGTGTTATAAATAAAAAAACTATAAAAAATACTATTAAAAACCCGCCGAATATATGTCAACCTATGTCACGGTAATATATATTGAGCGAGTTTTTAACAGTATTTTATCCGTTTTTTTATTTATAACATCTTTTCCCACACTTACCGTGTTAAAGAGAGAATAAGACGCCATCTTGAATGTTCCAACAAACACACATGTAGCCAACAAACACTCAAAAAAAAAAAAAAAAAAAAAAAAAAAAAAAAAAAAAAAATGCCCCCTCTCTCAAGTGGCCAGAAAGTGGGTACTCATTTTAAGTTAAATTTACATGGAAAAGTGATCACCAACTTTTCGAAAAAGTAATTTCTTTATATAATGAAAACAGTTTTCAGATTTGTTCTTAGCACACGGAATCTACAATAAAATATTTTGTCATATACGAACGGGAGACGGGTCTTACTGTAAAAATTTACCTATTTTTTTTTTTAAATATGCTCACCGGAAGTCAGCCATCATGATTACGTCTTGAATTCTTAGGCAACTCGGATTATATTTATTTGCTGTCCACTCAGCAAAATGTGGCACAAGGCCGGAAAGTGGTAACCCACCAGGCTCCCCTAAAGGAGGGGCACTCCTGCAATTTTAAAAATTGCCTGAGTAACCCCGTCGGCATTCCCCGGTCGGGGCGCCTCAGGCAACAAGCAATAAACTTGCCCCACCGGAAAGCCCGGTGGCAAGGCCTGGGAGGGTGGACCTCCTAGGTATTACCCAGGCGGTGTACCTCAGTCCAACAGGTGCTGGGCCGGTCCCCGGCCCCTCACCTGTTGGACTGAGTGTCAAGTGACGGATCCTAGACTGGTACTATCCATTTAAAATATTTTGTCATATACGAACGGGAGACGGGTCTTACTGTAAAAATTTACCTATTTTTTTAAAAAATATGCTCACCGGAAGTCAGCCATCATGATTACGTCTTGAATTCTTAGGCAACTCGGATAAATGCCCTCGAGTCGTTCTCAATTTGAATTGAATGCAAATTGTCTACCCATTTCGCTCAAATTTGACGCCAGGCGGCGCAATTATCGGTACTTATACAGTTTAGTGACGACATTAAAAAATGGAAATATTGAAAAAAAAAATTATTGTACGTAACCGTTATAGACTGAAGTTCTCCGAAAAAAAATTTCACTTCATTTGATCAAGTAGTTTTGTTTTTACAGCGAAAAACAATGATTTATCACGGCTACGTCAACGTGGCCATTTTGGAAATGCTATTGGGTAATGTCCAAAAATACCGTTAGGGCTTACAACATGGCCGCCAGAAGAGTCACGTGATCCGGTTGATCTAAAACATGAATCACCGTATTACGAAACCGGAAAACGCAAATTTAAAGCAAACTTTGACAAACAAGCATAATAATTAAGTACAAAAACGGTTTTTCAATATCATAATAATAAATAATTTATTAAGGACGGTCATTTAATTTTTTGTTGAGAAACAATCACAGTTTGTTTGTTTTTTTTAAATGTTTACAAAATGTCTACGAACGTGCGTAGACATTTTGTAAACATTGTTTTTAAAAAATAAAAAATAATACTTCTATTATGTTTTAAACGACTGTAATAGTTTATTTTGGAAGTATATTTCATAAAGAAAATTGACAACCCACTTTAAAAACAGAAATTACGAGTTTTATATATTTTATTCGCAGTTTTTTGTTGGGGGTGTCAAAAATTCCGCCTAAAATTCTGATACACCTAGTCGACCACTTGTTTGTTCTGAATAAAATACTTTTTATAAACACTGTTTTAACTAAAAACAACCTAAGATTGTTTCTCAAAGTTTGCCTATTTTTATAACAACATTATATCAACAAAAAATTAAATACAAAATAATTGTGATTGTTTGTCAAAGTTTGCCTTCAAGGCTGCGTTTTCCATTTGCACGATTCATGTTTTGGATCAACCGGATCACGTGACTCTTCTGGCGGCCATGTTGTAAGCCCTAACGGTATTTTTAAAGATTACCTGTTATTGCAGGCCCAGGAATTCCCCAAGGGCAGGTAACTGCCGTACATAGCAGAATACCTCCATTTTAGGCCAATCTAGCCCTTTTTTCCCCCACAAGAATGAGATTTTTTTTTTTGCGAAGACAGATGCCATTTTTGGGGTGTTTTTTTTTTTTTTTTTTTTTTTTAAATTTGTAACAGAAGTAAATAAACGAAGTTTCGAAGTTATCCATGCGTGTCCAACTGCGCATGTTTCGAAAATAATCTCGTATAAAAATTCTTCAATTCTTTGCATTCTTCAATTTCTTTGCATATTCATGAACTGGAATAGATACATTGAGAGCATTGCCAAGGCTGCTGCAAGGAAGGTTGACTCCCTCTACCGTGCTAGAAAACTACTTACGCCTGCCAGTATCCTATACCTCTATAAGGCAACCATTCGCCCATGTATGGAGTACTGTTGTCACATCTGGGCTGGTGCATCTGCTGCTTGTCTCTCGCTCCTGGACAGGGTTCAAAAAAGAGTCGCCAACCTGATAGGTCCTGAATTGTCATCTAGGCTTCAACCTCTGTCCCATCGACGAGATGTTGCATCCCTCTGCCTGTTCTACAAATACTTTAATGGTGAATGCTCTGACGAACTGCAAACACTTGTACCTCCCCGACGTAACTACCCCCGACAAACCCGACAAGCTACTAAGTCTCATCCCTTTACAGTGGAGATCCCTAGGTGCAAGAAAGCCTTTTACTCCAATAGTTTCTTCCCCAGAACTGCGGGTCTTTGGAACTCCCTTCCGGGATTCTGCTTTCCCAACTGCAATGATATGCAGAAGTTCAAGTGTAATGTTAACAAACATCTTTCTATTCTTCTCCCTTCATAATGAACCCGCTAATTAATTCCCTAATAGTAGCCCCCTGCTTCAAAGTGGCACTGTGCCTTGTTTGGGGTGAAAATTGAATTAAAAAAAAAAAAAATAGTATTCTTATTTAAAAAAAAAAAAACGCAAAAAATTGCAGATTTAAAAAAAAAGAAAAAGAAGAAAAAAGAAAAAGAAAAAAAATTGCAGATGTGTTGTGCGCATCTCAATATGACGAGAAAAAAAAAGGCTAGATTGCGAAATTTGGCCTAAAATGGAAGTATTCTGCTAGGTACATTTCCAAAATGGCCACGTCGACGTCGTCGTGATAAATAATTGTTTTTCGCTGTAAAAACAAAACTACTTGATCAAATGAAGTGAAATTTTTTTTCGGAGAACTTCAGTCTATAACAGTTACGTACAATAAAATTTTTTTTCAATATTTCCATTTTTTAATGTCGTCACTAAACTGTATAAGTACCCAATTACCAGTTAAAAAAATAAAATGGCGTCGGCAGTATATTTTATTTTTATTTTATTTATTTATTTTTTGTTGTTTTTTTTTGCAAGAAGAAATGTGGGGAGTGGTTAAATTAAAAATTGGAGAACGTTTTATTTATTTTACATAGGCATAACAACTAATCAAGGCCGAGAGACCACTCAAGGATAAGGTGCAAGAGTGTACAGTAGTTAATTGAACAATATAGTAATCGTTAGTAATGGAAATTCGGTAAATTTGTTAACTAAAGTGGAACGGCTCATCAAGAAGTTGTTTATATTGGACTTGAAGACAACGATATTGTAGTCAGCTGGAAAGCAGGAAAACGGAAGACAATTCTACACGCGTGCAGTTCTAAGAAAGAAGCTTTGTTCATGGAATCTACGTTTAGGTTTAGGCACAGATAAAGAGTAGCGGAAATTATTGATAGTGTTTTCAGCTAGACGAGTGTTTCTTGTGAAAGTTTGGCGAGGGAGGACCATAAATTGAAGCTCAATTGAACACCTTCCATGGAAATAACGATAAAGCAGGGACAAACTCGCAACATCGCTTCTGTAAGATAGAGTTTGCAGGGAAGAGAAAAGGACATCTACTACGAGGCTACGAAGTCTATTTTGAACTCTATCAAGGCAGGACAAGACCTTTCTTGCAACTCCTGCTCAAATGTGGCATCCTTGGACGTACCTGGCTCTTATATAGATAGAGAATTTCATCAGTAGTGGGATATCTACTGGATCGATAGAAAGATCCCACCATTTTTCCAGCGGCCTTGGCAACAAATTCGACGTACGTGTTCCATTTAAGATCAGGAGTAATGGTCAAGCCCAGAAGCTTGTGAAAACATGAGGCCTCCCCAAGACGAGAGCCATTCATTTCAATTGATGCCAGACGTGGATCAGAACGTTGATAATGTAAAGATAGAAGCTTGGTTTTAGATGCATTAAAAGTAACCAGCCACTCCTTTCCCCATTGTACCACGAATCTGAGAAAAGAGAATCGGAGAGAACTTGGTCGTTTACGGTCTTAGATGTGCTATCATAGATGGTAGGGTCATCAGCATTAATGTCTACGAATGATGTAAGGATGTGATTTGGAAGATCATTGATATAGATCAGGAAAAGAGTTGGTCCCAGAATGGACCCCTGAGGGACTCCAGGATTAATACTAATTTCTGCCCATCAACTACTACTCTTATGAACATATCAGAGAGAAATTTTGATGAAAATTAGCGAGTGAATTAATTCCATGAACACAGTTTCTTTCTTAGAAATGCTCACCTGTTGAACTCTGTTCCGTTTTTCTGCTTTCCAACTGGCTACAATACGGCTGTCTTCAAGTCCAACGTCGACAAATTCTTGAGGAGCCGTTCCCTTAAATTAATACAATACATTTATTAACTTTTATCCTCGAGTGGCCTGCGGGTCTTGATAAGTGATGACTCCTCTGCAATATATATATATATATATATATATATATATATATATATATATATATATATATATATATATATATATATATACTAGCAAACGTACCCGTCGTTAACTGGGTTCAAAAACAGCCTACAGAAAATGGACTCTGATTTATGAAAGTATGATACGTTATGAAAACGAAGGGTTGTAAAGAGATAGCTGCGAATTTGGGTGTATCAAAACCAAAGCAAAATATGATGAAAGTAAAAATAAAATAGATAACCCCCATAATTTATTATACCATACCTGTTCACACTAAAACAATTATCACAATATTCTGTGGATCTATATTAAAAAACCTTGTTAAACTTTGTGACATATTTCCATTCTATCGAGGTTAGGCGCGAACGAACACCCCATAATTTTATTATACCATATTTCTTCAAACTGAAACATAATTATCAAAGTATACTTACGCAGACTGATATGAAAAGTCTTTATTAAAGTTTGTGCCTATTTCCAATCTATTGAGGCCAGGCGCTAATGCAGACCCCACACTTTTATTATACCATCCCTATTTAAGTTAAAACATACTTATCAAAATATTGTTATGTACATGCATATCAAATACATTGTAAACATTTTTTTTTTAAATTTTTTTATACTTTGTGGATCAGGCGCGAACGCAGACCCCACAATTTTAATGAACCACCATTCTGCCAGATCAAACATACCCATTTCTGTGTCTCGATACATCTTCTATCATAATATGTAATCAGTTTTTTTAAAATAGTCAACCATATAGAAGCCTATTCGTGATTAGACACACACACACACACACACACACAAACATTCAGCTTCATATTATAAAATAATATATATATATATATATCGACGATACTTCTTGGCTTGAAGACGTAATCCCCCAACGCGGATGATTACAGAAACATGTATGCACATATGTAGCCATCAATATTTGTATAAATAAATTATATATATATATATATATATATATATATATATATATATATATATATATATATATATAAAAGAAAATAGTCGCACACTATTTGAAGACACTTGTTTTAAATAGAAATTTGAACATTTTGAAAACTTTAGGTGTCAGGAAAATTATAAAATCATTTTTATGCCCTTGTCTTGGTATTGTAAGTCCAATATTTCGCTAAAAAAAAGCTTCATCAGGGTAGTCACAACAACAACACGGGTACTGGTCTCCAGCTTTATGTTTTTTTTTTTTTATAAGAGCTTTGCTTCTCCTAGAAAGGTTGCCTTAATCACGGCTTATGGAAGTCCTCTTCGCTCTTTGGAAGGTCTTATTTTTAATCCTGCAGGGAGACTAGTTACCCTTCTCACCAAACAAGTCTGGTGGGGGAACCAGTTTAGTCGCCGGTGACCCGACCATGAGGCAGGTAGTACTGGGTTACATGGTACCAGTTGCATATGACATGACCTGACCATAATTATATCTATCTATATATCTATAAAAGTGAACGTGTCTGTCTGTCTGTCTGTCTGTCTGTCTGTGTGTCTGTGTGTCTGTCTGTCTGTGTACATTTCCCTACGCAATAACTCTGTCAATTTTAGGCCTATAGACTCGAAATTTGAAATACCGGGTACTGAGATTTGGGAAAATCGATGTGGTGGGTGTCAGCCAGAAATTTGGCTGTTAAGGAGTCAAATTTCAACGAGTTGACCTTTAAGAACTCTACCAAACTCCTCCGACAATTTTGGGTCTAGACACTTGAAATTTTAGATATAGGTTCCTTGAACCTGGATCTAACTTAATAAAGTGATTTGAGCCCGAAACTATAAATTTTAAGGGGTCATAATAGGGGTCAAAGTTTTAAAAAATTAACCATTTTTTTTTTTGCTTTTTTTGCACAGCATACACCTCCAAAAACCCGAGCAACGCCGGGCACCCCTGCTAGTATATATATAAAATATCAATCAAAATAGAAGCTCCCCAGTAAAATATGTAGACCAAATGAATTAGTGAGGCGAGGGCTGAAGGGGCTGCATCTGTATTCATTATAACTGCATGTTATCGTTTACGTTTTGGAAAATCTTGGAAGCCAAACAGAACACTAGTAGAAACAACCCACCAAGTTCGAGGCTATACTATATAAAAACCGCACCTAAGACTACAGCGAGAGTCATGTCCCTCATCCACTAAAGCTTCGCTCACAGTCGCACAAGGACATTACACTGTATTCCAGCTGTTATATAAACACAACTAGACATACGGCTGTAAAGATATCCAACCAGCTGCCCACACCAGGCTACACTAGTCCTAACCTCAACCTGTTGTGGACTGGACCTCTGTAGAACGTGAACATCCAGGATCACGTTCAGAGGCCTAGTTCTGGGGAGCACAGTTATTACCACACCTGGAGGCGCGGTTCCAGAAGCGTCGGGGGCCATGCCTGGAGTGCTAGTTCTAGAGAGCGCTATTATTGCCACGCCTGGGTCCAATCCGTGTCAGGGGGTTGTCACACGAGTTCCAGGTGAGTATTGTCTTAAGATAGCGGTTTCGATCCTGCCCAAAGCTGGCCAGAGGCTTAGTTGGCCAAAACGTTGCGAGATGACTGCACTCAAAACGATAGAATTCGGTATTTTATATCTGTGCTCGTCTGAGCTCCAATCCCTCGCCAAACTTTCATGAAAAACACTCGTCCAGCTGAAATCACTGTCAATAATTCCCCACGCTCTTTATCTGTGCCTTAACTTAAACGTAAAAAGAAGTTTTTTTTTCTTAGAACTGAACGCCTGTGGAACCCTGTTCTGTTTGCCTGTTTTCCATTTGACTACAATTTGGTTGTTTTCAAGTCCGACATAAACAAATTCTTGATCCTCGAGTGGTGATTCCTATTAAATAAATAAATAGCCAATAAAAGGGTTGATATGCCGTAAAATTAAAAAAAATATTTTAACAGGAATATTCCAGAGTTCCACAGAATGCACTGGGAGATAGGTGAACGTCACAGCGGAGGAAACGTTGCAAAATAGCATCCAAGATTGATAGAGATATAACTAATTAACACGATAGCATTTCGTATTTAATAAGGGTTGATATTTTTTTTAAAAAAAGGAGTCACCGTTTATCAAGGTCCAGGGGTCACTCGATAGGTAGAAAAATTCCTCAGAAGTGAGATATCTACTGAATCGATAAAACTATGCAACCATTTTTTTCAGCGACCTTGCACCGGGAAATAGGTGAACGTCACAGCGGAGGAAACGTTGCCAAAATAGCATCCAAGATTGATAGAGATATAACTAATTAACACGATAGCATTTCGTATTTAATAAGGGTTGAGATTTTTTTTAAAAAAGGAGTCACCGTTTATCAAGGTCCAGGGGCCACTCGATAGGTAGAAAAATTCCTCAGAAGTGAGATATCTACTGGATCGATAAAACTATGCAACCATTTTTTTCAGCGACCTTGCACCGGGAAATAGGTGAACGTCACAGCGGAGGAAACGTTGCCAAAATAGCATCCAAGATTGATAGAGATATAACTAATTAACACGATAGCATTTCGTATTTAATAAGGGTTGAGATTTTTTTTAAAAAAAGGTGTCACCGTTTATCAAGGTCCAGGGGCCACTCGATAGGTAGAAAAATTCCTCAGAAGTGAGATATCTACTGAATCGATAAAACTATGCAACCATTTTTTTCAGCGACCTTGCACCGGGAAATAGGTGAACGTCACAGCGGAGGAAACGTTGCCAAAATAGCATCCAAGATTGATAGAGATATAACTAATTAACACGATAGCATTTCGTATTTAATAAGGGTTGATATTTTTTTTAAAAAAAGGAGTCACCGTTTATCAAGGTCCAGGGGCCACTCGATAGGTAGAAAAATTCCTCAGAAGTGAGATATCTACTGGATCGATAAAACTATGCAACCATTTTTTTCAGCGACCTTGCACCGGGAAATAGGTGAACGTCACAGCGGAGGAAACGTTGCCAAAATAGCATCCAAGATTGATAGAGATATAACTAATTAACACGATAGCATTTCGTATTTAATAAGGGTTGATATTTTTTTTAAAAAAAGGAGTCACCGTTTATCAAGGTCCAGGGGCCACTCGATAGGTAGAAAAATTCCTCAGAAGTGAGATATCTACTGGATCGATAAAACTATGCAACCATTTTTTTCAGCGACCTTGCACCGGGAAATAGGTGAACGTCACAGCGGAGGAAACGTTGCCAAAATAGCATCCAAGATTGATAGAGATATAACTAATTAACACGATAGCATTTCGTATTTAATAAGGGTTGAGATTTTTTTTAAAAAAGGAGTCACCGTTTATCAAGGTCCAGGGGCCACTCGATAGGTAGAAAAATTCCTCAGAAGTGAGATATCTACTGGATCGATAAAACTATGCAACCATTTTTTTCAGCGACCTTGCACCGGGAAATAGGTGAACGTCACAGCGGAGGAAACGTTGCCAAAATAGCATCCAAGATTGATAGAGATATAACTAATTAACACGATAGCATTTCGTATTTAATAAGGGTTGATATTTTTTTTAAAAAAAGGAGTCACCGTTTATCAAGGTCCAGGGGCCACTCGATAGGTAGAAAAATTCCTCAGAAGTGAGATATCTACTGGATCGATAAAACTATGCAACCATTTTTTTCAGCGACCTTGCACCGGGAAATAGGTGAACGTCACAGCGGAGGAAACGTTGCCAAAATAGCATCCAAGATTGATAGAGATATAACTAATTAACACGATAGCATTTCGTATTTAATAAGGGTTGATATTTTTTTTAAAAAAAGGAGTCACCGTTTATCAAGGTCCAGGGGCCACTCGATAGGTAGAAAAATTCCTCAGAAGTGAGATATCTACTGGATCGATAAAACTATGCAACCATTTTTTTCAGCGACCTTGCACCGGGAAATAGGTGAACGTCACAGCGGAGGAAACGTTGCAAAATAGCATCCAAGATTGATAGAGATATAACTAATTAACACGATAGCATTTCGTATTTAATAAGGGTTGATATTTTTTTTAAAAAAGGTGTCACCGTTTATCAAGGTCCAGGGGCCACTCGATAGGTAGAAAAATTCCTCAGAAGTGAGATATCTACTGAATCGATAAAACTATGCAACCATTTTTTTCAGCGACCTTGCACCGGGAAATAGGTGAACGTCACAGCGGAGGAAACGTTGCCAAAATAGCATCCAAGATTGATAGAGATATAACTAATTAACACGATAGCATTTCGTATTTAATAAGGGTTGATATTTTTTTAAAAAAAGGAGTCACCGTTTATCAAGGTCCAGGGGCCACTCGATAGGTAGAAAAATTCCTCAGAAGTGAGATATCTACTGGATCGATAAAACTATGCAACCATTTTTTTCAGCGACCTTGCACCGGGAAATAGGTGAACGTCACAGCGGAGGAAACGTTGCCAAAATAGCATCCAAGATTGATAGAGATATAACTAATTAACACGATAGCATTTCGTATTTAATAAGGGTTGATATTTTTTTTTAAAAAAGGAGTCACCGTTTATCAAGGTCCAGGGGCCACTCGATAGGTAGAAAAATTCCTCAGAAGTGAGATATCTACTGGATCGATAAAACTATGCAACCATTTTTTTCAGCGACCTTGCACCGGGAAATAGGTGAACGTCACAGCGGAGGAAACGTTGCCAAAATAGCATCCAAGATTGATAGAGATATAACTAATTAACACGATAGCATTTCGTATTTAATAAGGGTTGATATTTTTTTTTAAAAAAGGAGTCACCGTTTATCAAGGTCCAGGGGCCACTCGATAGGTAGAAAAATTCCTCAGAAGTGAGATATCTACTGGATCGATAAAACTATGCAACCATTTTTTTCAGCGACCTTGCACCGGGAAATAGGTGAACGTCACAGCGGAGGAAACGTTGCCAAAATAGCATCCAAGATTGATAGAGATATAACTAATTAACACGATAGCATTTCGTATTTAATAAGGGTTGATATTTTTTTTAAAAAAAGGAGTCACCGTTTATCAAGGTCCAGGGGCCACTCGATAGGTAGAAAAATTCCTCAGAAGTGAGATATCTACTGAATCGATAAAACTATGCAACCATTTTTTTCAGCGACCTTGCACCGGGAAATAGGTGAACGTCACAGCGGAGGAAACGTTGCCAAAATAGCATCCAAGATTGATAGAGATATAACTAATTAACACGATAGCATTTCGTATTTAATAAGGATTGATATTTTTTTTAAAAAAGGAGTCACCGTTTATCAAGGTCCAGGGGCCACTCGATAGGTAGAAAAATTCCTCAGAAGTGAGATATCTACTGGATCGATAAAACTATGCAACCATTTTTTTCAGCGACCTTGCACCGGGAAATAGGTGAACGTCACAGCGGAGGAAACGTTGCCAAAATAGCATCCAAGATTGATAGAGATATAACTAATTAACACGATAGCATTTCGTATTTAATAAGGGTTGATATTTTTTTTAAAAAAAGGAGTCACCGTTTATCAAGGTCCAGGGGCCACTCGATAGGTAGAAAAATTCCTCAGAAGTGAGATATCTACTGGATCGATAAAACTATGCAACCATTTTTTTCAGCGACCTTGCACCGGGAAATAGGTGAACGTCACAGCGGAGGAAACGTTGCCAAAATAGCATCCAAGATTGATAGAGATATAACTAATTAACACGATAGCATTTCGTATTTAATAAGGGTTGATATTTTTTTTAAAAAAGGAGTCACCGTTTATCAAGGTCCAGGGGCCACTCGATAGGTAGAAAAATTCCTCAGAAGTAAGATATCTACTGGATCGATAAAACTATGCAACCATTTTTTTTAGCGACCTTGCACCGGGAAATAGGTGAACGTCACAGCGGAGGAAACGTTGCAAAATAGCATCCAAGATTGATAGAGATATAACTAATTAACACGATAGCATTTCGTATTTAATAAGGGTTGAGATTTTTTTTTAAAAAAGGAGTCACCGTTTATCAAGGTCCAGGGGCCACTCGATAGGTAGAAAAATTCCTCAGAAGTGAGATATCTACTGGATCGATAAAACTATGCAACCATTTTTTTCAGCGACCTTGCACCGGGAAATAGGTGAACGTCACAGCGGAGGAAACGTTGCCAAAATAGCATCCAAGATTGATAGAGATATAACTAATTAACACGATAGCATTTCGTATTTAATAAGGGTTGATATTTTTTTTAAAAAAAGGAGTCACCGTTTATCAAGGTCCAGGGGCCACTCGATAGGTAGAAAAATTCCTCAGAAGTGAGATATCTACTGGATCGATAAAACTATGCAACCATTTTTTTCAGCGACCTTGCACCGGGAAATAGGTGAACGTCACAGCGGAGGAAACGTTGCCAAAATAGCATCCAAGATTGATAGAGATATAACTAATTAACACGATAGCATTTCGTATTTAATAAGGGTTGATATCTTTTTTAAAAAAAGGAGTCACCGTTTATCAAGGTCCAGGGGCCACTCGATAGGTAGAAAAATTCCTCAGAAGTGAGATATCTACTGGATCGATAAAACTATTCAACCATTTTTTTCAGCGACCTTGCACCGGGAAATAGGTGAACGTCACAGCGGAGGAAACGTTGCCAAAATAGCATCCAAGATTGATAGAGATATAACTAATTAACACGATAGCATTTCGTATTTAATAAGGGTTGATATTTTTTTTAAAAAAAGGAGTCACCGTTTATCAAGGTCCAGGGGCCACTCGATAGGTAGAAAAATTCCTCAGAAGTGAGATATCTACTGGATCGATAAAACTATGCAACCATTTTTTTCAGCGACCTTGCACTGGGAGATAGGTGAACGTCACAGCGGAGGAAACGTTGCCAAAATAGCATCCAAGATTGATAGAGATACAACCAATTAACACGATAGCATTCCGTATTTAATAACCAAGAAAAGGGTTGCTATTTTTTTTTAAAAAGGAGCCATCGTTAATCAAGTCCTAGGGGCCACTCGAGGATAAGAGTTAAAGAGTGTACAGTAGTCAATGGGTCAATATAATAGCAATCGTTAGTGGTGGAAATTTATTTATTTATTTATTTTTATTTATTTTTTTTAAATTACATTTTCACCCCAAACAAGGCACATTGCCACTTTGGTGTAAGGGGCTACTATCAGGGAAAACATCTACTGGGGTAATATGTAGGGATTAGGGCAGCGAGATGTTGGTTCACGTTGCACTTGAACTTATGCATGTCAGTACAGTTGGGGAAGCAGTGACCTGGAATGGAATTCCAAAGTCTAGCGGTTCTGGGGAAGAAACTACTGGAATAGAAAGATCCTTTACATCTAGGGATCTCTACAGTGTGGGGGTGGGATTTTGCAGCTTGGCGGGTCTGTCGAGGGTGTTCACGTCGTGGGAGCACAAGTGCTTGCAGTTCATCAGAGCATTCACCACTAAAATACTTGTAGAACAGGCAGAGGGATGCGACGTTTCGACGATGGGACAGAGGCTGAAGGTTAGATGCCAGTTTAGGGCCTATCAGATTTGCGACTCTCTTTTGAACCCTGTCAAGGAGCGAGAGACTAGTAGCCGATGCACCGGCCCAAATATGACAGCAATACTCCATACATGGGCGAATAGTGGCCTTATAGAGGTACACGATACTTTCGGGTGTTAGAAGTTTTCTAGCACGGTAGAAAGAGCCCACCTTCCTTGCAGCGGCCCTGGCAATGCCCTCGATGTAATTGTTCCAACTCATGTTTCCTGTGAACGTTAGACCAAGGAGCTTGAGAGACGTACTCTCAGATAAAGAGTCGTTGGCCATTGCTATAGGTGGTAGAGAAGGTTTCTTGTAATTATTGAATGAAACCAGTTTTGTCTTGGTGGCATTGAACGTTACCATCCATTTTTGTCCCCATTCCACTACTGATTGGAGGTCATCCTCTAGTGTTTCTGCCATTACTTTAGATATATGTTCATTTGTTTTCCTGTCGTGCCTGCTATAAAGTGTGGTGTCATCAGCATATATACCCATCTCAGAGGCAATTTTGTCGGGGAGGTCATTTATGAATATCAGGAACAGCAGAGGTCCAAGGATAGATCCCTGGGGCACTCCCGCATTTATATCATATTGTTTAGATGTATGACCGTCGAGGACAACCTGGATTTTTCTCTTATCTAAGAAGGATTTAATTATGTTAAGTATTCTACCAGTGATACCGTAAGATCTAATCTTCCTGAGGAGACCCTCATGCCATACCCTGTCAAAAGCCTTAGATATATCTAGAGCTACCGCTCTGCCCTCTCCCGCTTTGTCCAGTGAATGGTATATGCGTTCAGAGATTACAGTGAGGATGTCTGCCGTGGAACGGGTTTGTCTAAATCCATGGAACTACTAATCAAGAACTTGTTTACATTGGACTTGAAAACGACCATATTGTAGTCAGCTGGAAAGCAGGAAAAGAGAAGAGATTTCCACAGGCGTTTAGCGAGGGGGTACCATAGATTGGAGTTCAGACGAGTACTTGCTATATATATATATAATATAGGCGTGAATTTCTAAAAAAAAGAAGCTTTGTTTATGGAATCTTCGTTTAAGTTTAGGAATAGATAAAGTGTTCGGAAAATTATTGATAGTGGTTTCAGCTA
>NC_136524.1:3648863-3661363 GCF_053919585.1 Euprymna scolopes
TAGCCAGCAACAAGTAAAACTGCAGACCAGCTTAATACGGGTACTGGTCTCCCGCTTTATGTTTTTTTAAATCAGAGATTTCTCCGAGAAAGGTGCCTTCACCACGGCTTACGGAAGGCCTCTCCAACCAAACACACAAACACACACGGTTGGCCGTTGACCCCGAAAAAGGGTTCATTCTCTTTTTGCAATGTCTTGTTTTTAATCCTTCAGGGAGACTAGCCGCCGTCCTCACCAAACAAGTCTGGTGGGGGAACCAGTTTTGTCGCCGGTAACATACAATATATATATATATATATATATATATATATATATATATATATATAACTACTTCATTTATTCACATAAATTTAATATACGAAAGTATAGATTTATGCGTAAACTTTAAGTATTTACTTCAAAAGTGCTCATACGTAGGTAGAGCTAGTTAGTAATTTATAGAATATATATGGCGATTAAGCTACACTGAATATTCTGCGTTTCATCCAACTATAGGATTCGTCAGGCTTATGCGCGAATTCTGTCGTTGCTTCTTGTTTTTATACATGTTGAGGATTTCTAGTTGGCCAATTAGCTTTCTAGTGTCCACCGCGCCCCTTCCTATCAGCCAATGGGCATGCATTTTATCAAACAAAGGATCTGTTTTAGAGCTAGGTTAGTGGTTTTAGGTGGCCAGTCTCCTTTTTTTTATATACATATAAATATACCTATGTGTACACAATAATGCACATATATATACATATATACATATATATATATATATATATATATGTGTGTGTGATCGTTTATGTATATTTATGTTTATTTAATTTATTTATTTGTTTGTTTTAAAGCTATTTTGTATCGCTATCCTAGACTAAGTTTTATTTTGTGAACACAGTTGTTTGCTATTTCCCGCCTACAGTTTAATAGATTTTGGGGTTCTTTAAAGTACAGGATATAAAATTTTTCATGGAGGCATAATTTATATGGGTCGTCTAAATGTCTGCATGTAGTAGCTTGTCTCATTATTTTCCATTCGACTACCGGCGAATGTCCGCTTTCTTTGAGTTCCCAGTATTTATTCGCTAGTGTTGTTTTTATACGGTGTTTTTTATTTTTGAATGTGCTTTTGTGGTCATAGTATCGGGTTTTGAAATCTAAGGAAGTCATGCCTATGTGATATTTCTTGTTATTCGGGTTTTCTTTCGCAAATAGTGTTGCTTGATAAACTACGCTTTTTGTTAGACATTTATTTTGGACTGGGCAAAGTGTGCAGTGTCTTGAATTGCATTTATCTTGTTCGTTATTAGTATTTTTATTTATAGTATGGTTGTTCTTGCCCGGGGTTGGTTTGTTATTATTATTATTATTATTATTATTATTATTATTTCTGCTAGTGTTGGTTTTATTTCTGTCATGGTGTCTACTTTTTTTATTGTTTATTTTGTTGTTGTTTACATTGTTTTCATTTAGTATTTTGTTATTATGTGCCTTAATTATCATCGCTAAATTTTCGCAACAACTGTAAGATAACTTCAAGGTATTTTTATTGAATATTTTGTGTAAGAGGTTGGTTGCGGGAAAGTGTTTTTCAATAAGATCTAGAAATATATATATATATATGATTATTTTTTAATTATTATAATAATTAAATACCTACAGACACTAGTGTTTCATCCTTTCGGGAATCTTCAGTGCAGGGTGTCACGATTAATACCAGTCGAACGATTAATAATATATATATATATATTACAAAAAACAAACAAACACACACTATCCTATATATTTATCAATCTCACGCTCTCTCTCTTTATATATATGTATATATATTTATATATATATATATATATATATATATATATATATATATATATATATTCGAAGGTAAACATTTAAATCAGGTCGCTACAAACAGCCGTCTGTTTCAGTCGACGAGGCTTCGTCAGGCGACACTGAACTATTCGACCCTATAGAAAAAAGCCTTTATATATATAACGATTAGATCACTGTCTGACTGACGTAAATGAACATTTAAAAAATTAAGATGTTTAAATTCAACGTTATTTCAAGCGATTAATGGTAGCCGAATGGATTAGGTCTCCGCTAATCGAGCCAAAGATGTATCTTGATTCGGGGTTCGAATCGTTTGACTGGTATTAATCGTGCACTGAAGTTTCCCGAAAGGATGAAACACTAGTGTCTGTAGGTATTTAATTATTATAGTATAAAATAATTATAATTATAATTATTATAGTATAAAATAATTATAATTATAATTATAAATTATATATCAAACATAAAGCTTTGAAAAGTGGGGTTAACGCTTTTTACAGTGAGGTGCCAATTTCGAATACCGCTAGATTTAGCCACTCGGGTGCGTCCGTAGCCAACGAAACACGTGTGAGCTAATTATATTTTAAACACATTATCAATGCCGATAGCCATTAACGGGTAATAATCGGTCAATGTGACAATTATTTCACAACTCGCATTTAGGTAAAAAAAAAGGCATTCTCATATAAATAATACAATTCGTTCAATAAAAAATTACGCAAAACACAAACTAACACTTCTCACTATATATATATATATATATATATATATATATATATATATATATATATATACACACATACACATATATATATATACATATATATACATACACATAAATACATATATATACATACATATATATACGTGAACATATATATGTATATAGATATAGATATATACACACAGATATATTTACATAAATATATATATACATAGATATATATAGATACATATAAATATATATGTATACAATATATATATATATACAAATATATATATATATAAACATATGTATATATCCACACACACACACACATATATACATAGATATATATGTGCATACTTATATAATATATATATATAAATTTATATAGATATATAAACATATATATATAAATTCATATAGATATATATATATACATATATATATACAAATTTATATACATATATATATACAAATTTATATGCATATATATACAAATTTATATACATATATATACCTATCTATATATATATATATACATATATATATGTATATCTATACATATATATGTACATGTACATATATATATGTATATGTAAATTGGTATAGATATATATATATAAATTTATATATATATATATATGTAGATATATATACGCCTATATATAGGCATATATATGCATACATATATATTTAGACATATATACATATATACCTATATATATATGCAAATATATAAATATATAAAGATAATATATACCCACTTAGATATATATATAAACATATATATAAATATTTATTTACTAGTGGTGAAAAAACCGGACTAGAGTGCTCAATGTGTAGTCAGAGAAGTATATAGGAAATTTATTACTGTGAGTCCAGAATGAGTTTATTACAAATTGTTTCAGCTAGAGAAAAATCCTCAAAGAGGAAAAATCCAACTAGCATCGTCAGAATTAATAGATGGTCATATATATACACATATATATATATATATATATATATATATATATATATATATATATATATACTAGCAGGGGTGCCCGGCGTTGCTCGGTTGTTTGGAGGTGTATGCTGTGCAAAAAAAGCAAAAAAAAAACAAAAAAAATGGTTAATTTTTTAAAACTTTGACCCCTATTATGACCCCTTAAAATTTATAGTTTCGGGCTCAAATCACTTTATTAAGTTAGATCCAGGTTCAAGGAACCTATATCTAAAATTTCAAGTGTCTAGACCCAAAATTGTCGGAGGAGTTTGGTAGAGTTCTTAAAGGTCAAATCGTTGAAATTTGACCGCTTAACAGCCAAATTTCTGGCTGACACCCGTCACATCGATTTTCCCAAATCTCAGTACCCGGTATTTCAAATTTCGAGTCTATAGACTAAAAATTGACAGAGTTATTGCGTAGGGAAATGTACACAGACAGACAGACACACAGACAGACAGACACGTTCACTTTTATAGATATATAGATATATATTTATATACATTATATATGCATAACAATATATATATACAAACACAAACATTGAGCAAATTTAAATATACTTCATGGCCGCGCACCACAGTCCCTCCCCTGCTAGTATAATATATATATATATATATATATATATATATATATATATATATATATATATATATATATATATACATACACGAATAAGTTAGACGCGAGATAAACTACATAAACAGTAGGCGACATAAATAAAAAGATAAAGATACAGAAGCCATCCTTAGAAAAACGATACCAGCTTCCCACAGACCCTTGTGTTCCAATACTGTTCGCGCAAGTGGCTGTCGACTTTTAGAAGATTATCCCTCTCACATATTCTTTCTCTCTTTCTTTCGCCCTCTTTCTCTATTTCTGTCTCTCTCCCTCCCTCTCTCTCTCTTCTGAAAGAAAAAAAAAAAAATTATCCAACCCCTTATATCACCCCTCGCCCGTCCTGCCCTGACGTGTAAGACAAACACGAACTTCCCCTGCCTTCTTACGGAGGAATCGTAATCGTTATCAGTAGGTTCGCTAGGCCAAAAGGTTAGGGTTAGAGAAAGGCTCGCTTTACACAGAGAAAACGGGATGAATTTTTTGTTCGTCCCTAATGAAAGGATTCCATGCGGGTAGACTGCCGTAGGGGATCGGGAGGTGAATACGTAGAGATTCTCTATCTCTATAAAAGCCAAGTACGTCCAAAGATGGAATACTGCTGCCACATCTGGGTTAGAGTTTCAAAAAACAGCCTATCCTGCCTTGACAAAGTACAAAATAGACTTCGTGGCTTCCCAGCAACCTCTCATCCACAGAAGAGACGTTGCGAGAAATCTCTTTGTTTTATCGTTATTTCCATGACAGGTGCTCGCTCGTCCGAGCTCCAATCTCTGCCCCCCCCTCGCCAATCCTTCACGATAAACACCCGTCAGTAATAATTGTCTGTATTTTTGAGATGAGGTGTTGGGTGTGTATTACTGTACACATAGATTCGAAAGAGTTTTACGGCATATCAACCCTTTTCAGGTTATTTAATGCCGAATCCAAAGATTTTGAAGAAGAATTTTTGGGTTTGTATTACTGTACACATAGATTCGAAAAAGTTGTCAAAAAAAAAACAAATATATAACAAATAAATGTTATCAAAGGCAAGATAAGTTACTTTTCTACCAAACTGGATATAGATTTTGTGTTTTTATTCAATGTAACATGTTTATTCAGCTCGAAAAACATGCAGTGTTTACCGATGTATTGGGCAATTCAAAATGGCGGCCGACTCTCTCTTAAACACGGTAAGTTCGAGAAAATGTGTTCTAAATAATAAACTAGACAAAATACTATTAAAAACCCGCCGAATATATGTCAAGTTATGTCACGGTAATATATATTGAGCGAATTTCTAAGAGTATTTTTTCTAGTTTATTATTTATAACACCTTTTCCCGAACTTACCGTGTTTAAGAGAGAGTCGGCCGCCATTTTGAATTTTCCAATACATCGGTAAACACTGCATGTTCTTCGAGCTGAATAAACATGTTACATTGAATAAAAACACGAAATCCAGTTTGGTAGAAAAATAACTTATCTTGCCTTTGATAACATTTATTTGTTATATATTTGTTTTTTGACAACTTTTTCGAACCTATGTGTACAGTAATACAAACCCGAGGTGTTTTCATTGATTGAGATTGTCGGACTGACTTCCTCATCTTGGTTGTTGTAGTTACAACGTTTCGGCCGTTTTGCCCTCCGGCCTTCGTCAGGTGTTTTGTGTCGAACTTGGGAACCGTTTGTTAGGAGTCTCGAACCCAACCCTTTATTATTATTACGGGGGTACCGTGTTTGGACTCCAGCTAGGCTTTGGGACATAGTTGCTGATTCTCTGTTTTGAATGTTACTTTTTTCACTGCCTTCGTTCAGGATTGAACTCAGCACCTTTGGGTAACTGTAAACTTTGATACAACGTCTAGGACCACTCGGCCATATATCACTAGGACCTGACGAAGACCGGAGGGCAAAACGGCCGAAACGTTGTGACAATAACAACCAAGATGAGAAAGTCAGTCCGACAATCTCAACCCGTCAGTAATTTTCCCCACTCTTTATCTGTGCCTAAATCAAAACGTAGATTCCATGAACTTAGCTTTTTTTCTGAGAAGTGCACGCCTGTGGAATTCTCTTCCGCTTGCCTGTTTCCCACCTGGCTACAACTTGGATGCCTTCAAGTCCAACATAAACAAATTCCTGATTAATCGCCCCCTTAAGTAAGACGCTTTATCAAATCTCCAATACCAACTATTACTACGATATTATCCCATTGATTATTGTACAAAAAAATAACCTTTATCCCGAGTGGCTTCCGGGTCTTGATAAGTGGTGATCCCCATGTAAAAGAGAGAGAGAGACAGCGAGAGAGAAGAGATGTTGCGAGTTTTTCTTTGCTTTATCGTTATTTTCATTGAAAGTGTTCGACTGAGCTCCAATCTATGGTCCCCCCTCGCAAAACTTTCACAAGAAACACTCGTCTAGCTGTAAACACTATCAATAATTCCCCCCCCCACTCTTTATCTGTGCCTAAACCTAAACGTAGATTCCATGAACAAAGATTCTTTCTTAGAACTGCACGTCTGTGGAATTATCTTCCGTTTACCTGCTTTCCAGCTGACTACAATATGGTTGTGTTCAAGTCTAACGTAAACAAGTACTTGATGAGCCGTTCCATATAAGTTATTAAATTTACCAAATTTTCATTACTAATGATTACTATATTGTCCAATTTCTACTGTACACTCTTTAACCCTTATCCTTGAGTGCCTCTTGGCCTTGATAAGTGGAGATGCCGATGTAAAAAAAAACGACAAAGGAAAAAAGAGAGACAAAAAACGAGAGAGAGAGATACAGGGGGGGGGTTAAAAAGACAGAAAGAAAGACTTTGGCAAAAGAACGAGAGAGCGAAAGAGACAGGCAGGCAGGCAGCCAGCCAGACAGACAGATAGACATAAAAAGAAGGGTTGAAAGAGCAAGAGAGACTGGCGCAATAAAGAGAGAGAGAGAGAGAGAGAAAATAGGGGTGAGAGGAAGAGAAGGGTGTGTGAAAGGAGAAGTTTACAAAGATAAAAAAATAAAGACGACCGAATAGGAGAGAGAGAGAGAGAGAGATAGAGAGAGAATAAAAGAGAGACAAAGTGTGAAATAGAGAGACAGAGAGAAATTTTATTAATTTTTTTTTTCTTACAAGGTGGTCACCACTTATCAAGGCCCGGAAGCCACTCAGGGATAATAGAGAAAGAGGGCGAGAAAGAAAAACGAGACACTGCAAACGAGAGAGAGAGAGAGAGAGAGAGAGAGAGGGAGAGAGGGAGAGAGAGAGATTGAATATAAATGACCGGTAAAGATTGTTTTTTTGTTTTTTTTTTGTTTTACGGCATATCAACCCTTTTCAGGTTATTTAATGCCGAATCCAAAGATTTTGAAGAAGAAGTTTTGGGTTTGTATTACTGTACACATAGATTCGAAAAAGTTGTCAAAAAACAAATATATAAAAATAAATGTTATCAAAGGCAAGATAAGTTACTTTTCTGACAAACTGGATATATTTTTCGTGTTTTTATTCAATGTAACATGTTTATTCAGCTTGAAAACTATACAGTGTTTACCGATGTATTGGAATTCAAGATGGCGTCTTATTCTCTCTTTAACACGGTAAGTTTGGGAAAAGATGTTATAAATAAAAAACCGGATAAAATACTGTTAAAAACTCGCTCAATATTTGTTACCGTGACATAGGTTGACATATATTCGGCGGGTTTTTAATAGTAGTTTGTATAGTTTTTTATTTATAACACCTTTTTCCATACTTACGGTGTTAAAGAGGGTGTGAGACGCCATCTTGAATTTTCTCTATCTATATAAAAGCCAAGTACGTCTAAGGATGGCGTACTGCTGCCACATCTGGGCAGGAGCTGCTAAAAACAGTCTATCCTGCGTTGACAGAGTACAAAATAGACTTCATAGCCTAGTGGGGGATGCCCTTTTCTCTTCCCTGCAACCTCTCTCCCACAGAAGAGACTGTCTGTTTTATCGGTCTTTTCATGGCAATGCTCGTCTGAGCTTTAATCTCTCATATTCTTATGTAATGGATGGCTGGGACCATCCGATACATAACTGAAAAGAAAAACTTCTTTAAAAAAAGATAATAAAAGATTTGAAAGGTGGGCATCGAATAATCGATTGTCCACCAGTCGAAACGAAAAAATAATTACGTCGTAAACAGAGAAATCGGACGACGATTTTTTTTTGTTTACAAAACAAGGAAACGTGACATTCCTTGTAAGAATGGAATGTTATATGAAGTTAGCATGAGAGATGGATTCCCGTGTATAAATAAAGTCAATAGTCGGTCAGCTAAAGAGAAGTGGGTTACGATGTCTCTGGGTCAGATGCGGCAAAAGATTGTCAAAACGTGATCAGGAAACACGTGATCCATTATCGATAGCAGAGTGATCGACAGGTGGCGTGGGGTGGATAATTACCAAGAAAAAAACACATGGTAATATATAAAATGTGATTTGTGGAGTCCGTAGAAGCAGAAGCAGACGAGGTAGAGAAGAAGGGAGGTAGAGAAGAGAAAGACGCCGATAGGAGACGTGCGTTGTCGAGAGCATAACGTTTTCGCCCCCCCTCTCCATCACTGAAACGAACAGTAAGTCACACCGTTAAATTTTGAACTGTTAAAAATCTCGATGTACAAGAACGAGACAAATAATTTCAAAACAAAATATATTTTTATATAAAAAGCCAGCGTGTCTTACGTCTTGATTGGTATGCTGAGTTACGTCTGATCTTTGTGTGCATGTTAATTTTCTTTCAGTCGGAATCATTATTATGACAAGCGAATGACAGCTGGAGAAAACCAAGAGAGAAAAATGCATGGTCAAGGGGGAAATAACTCTGCTGTCTTGGCCGTTACCATAACAACCAGAAAACTAAACAAAATAGACGATCAATAAAAGACGGCTACTTGGTTTTGTTGCAGCGGGGAACTTACTAACTACGACTGTTCCCAACCTAGGGGTCCTGGCGCTATATAACAATAACCCTCGCCAATTATTCACGATAAACACCTATCTAGCTGAAAACACTCATTAATTTTACTTACTCTTTATCTGTGCCTAAAGCAAAACGTAGATTCTATGAGCAGAGTTTTTCTTTTAGAAATGCCCGATTGTGGAACTCTCTTCCGTTTGCCTTTTTGCCACCTGACTGCAAGTTGGATGTCTTCAAGTCTAACATAAACAAATTACTGATAAAACACTCTCTTAAGAAAGACACCCTCTCAAATATCCAATACTAACGATTACTACGATACTACCTCAGTGATTACTGTTCATGCAATAACCCTTATCCCCAAGTGGCATCCGGGCCTTTATAAGTGGAGACCTCCATATAAAAAAAAAAGAAAAACGAAAAAGAGAGAGAGAAAGAGGGAAATATCTCACTACTGATACAATTCTCTATTAATATAAAAGCCAAGTATGTCCAAGGATGGAATACTGCTGCCACATCTGGGCAGGAGCTGCTAAAAAACAGCCTATCCTGCCTTGACAGAGTACAAAATAGACTTTGTGGCCTAGTGGGGGATGCCCTTTTCTCTTCCCTGCAACCTCTCTTCCACAGAAGAGATTGTCTCTGTTTTATCGTTATTTCCATGGCAAGTGCTCGTCTGAGCTCCAATCTTTGATCCTCCCCTCGCCAAACTTTCACAAGAACACTCGTCTTGCTGAAACCACTGTCTAAAATTTTCCCTACTCGTTATCTATGCCAAAACCAAAACGTAGATTCCATGAACAAAACTTCTTTCTTAGAACTGCACGCCTGTGGAACTCTGTTCCGTTTGCCTGTTTCCCACCTGACTACAACTTGGATGTCTTCAAGTCCAACATAAACAAATTCCTGATTAATACCACCCTTAAGTAAGACAGTTTATCAAATCTCCAATACTAACGATTACTATGATACTATCCTATTGATTACTGTACACGCAATAACCCTTATCCCTGAGTGGCCTTCGGGCCTTGATAAGTGGTGACCTCCATATAAAAAAGAAATAAAACGAAAGAGAGAGAGAGAGAGAGGAAGAGAGAGAGAGAAAGAAGGGTTGAGAGAAGGAGAGAAATTAAGCAAAGGAACAAAAAGAGAGAAAAAAGGAGTTAGAGGGAGGGAACTCTATTTCTCTCCCTCTCATTCCTTTTTTCTCTCTTGGCAGGAGAATTTGTCAAAAGAAACGGAGAGAGAGATAGAGAGAGGATACAAGAGAGCTAGAGAGAGGCCATAGGAAAGAGAGAGAGAGAGAGAGAGAGAGAGTAAGAACTTGAATAAAAAAATGGAGAGAATGAGAGACAGATGAGAAATGAAAAAGAAATAAAGAAAACGACAGAGAGAGAGAGAGAGATGGAGAGAAAGAGAATGAGGAAAAGGCTTTTGACAGGGTATGGCATGAGGGTCTCCTCAGGAAAATCAGATCATACCGTATCACTGGTAGAATACTCAACATAATTAAATCCTACTTAGATAAGCAAAAAATCCAAGGTGTCCTCTAAACAATCTATATAATTACAAAAATCAAATGACCTTGTAACGAGTGATGTAACCCACTTTCCGGTTTTCGACATCCGGTTGCGCATGCGCGCATAAACATTAACCCTTAACAACGTAAACAAATAAACACAAATCGCTTCTTTTGCAGATTTTGACCTGTGCACTGAAATATTAACGTTATTATTTTGAAATTATTATTTAACATGGGAAGAGTGGGGGGTGTTTTGAAACTATTCTTTATTACAACTATACTGTCGCTATTTTCTTACAACTAAACAACTTTAACCCGTTGACAAACATAAGAACAATTGTAGTAAGGCCAAGACTACTACTACTACTACTCTCTATCCGTCCCTTTTCCTTCCTTCCTTCTTTTTTTATTTTTTGTTTACATTTCTAGATACAAAATAGTTGTGTGAGAACGGTGAATTTGTCGACACATTTACTAATCTGTTTCAATATTAGTTTTATTTTATTCTTTTATTAAGGTTAAATTTTTTTACTTCAGGTTTTATTAATTTTTTTTTTTAGACTTTTTAGAGTTTCTATATTTTTTTTTTAAGACTTTTTAGAGTTTCTATAACTTGGTTGAAGGATTCCAATATGTGTTTTTCATTCTTATATTTCTCATCATGTGCGTTTTCATTCTTATATTTCTCATTCATGTGCGTTTTTACTGCTAAATGACTTTCGTCGGCGTTCGATTCGTAAGAAAATCATGTTTAATTTAAGATTTTTGAGCGATTATTCAGAAAAATAGGTAACTTTACACGAATAGGGAGGATTATTTTGCATGTTTCAGTGATCCGTCTCTGATTTTTCATGTTAATATACTTTCACAGAAATGTTTCTCTTATGTCAAAAAAAAACTATTTTCTTTACGTCACAAGTGTCACGCTCATACATGAATTCCATAGCTAATATAACATACTGACCCAACGGGTCACGGGTGGTTTAGTATGATAAAAATGCAGGAGTGCCCCAGTGGTCTGTCCTTGGACCTCTGTTATTCCTAATATTCATAAATGACCTCCTCGAAAAAATTGCCTCTGAGATGGGTATATATGCTGATGACACCACACTCTATAACAGGCATGACAGGAAAACAAATGAACACATATCTAAAGAAATGGCAGAAACACTAGAGGACGACCTCCAATCTGTAGTGGAACGGCGACAAAAATGGATGGTCACATTCAATGCCGCCAAGACTAAACTTGTTTCCTTCAATAATTACAAGAAACTTACTCTACCACCAACAGGAATAGCCAAAGACTCTTTATCTGAAACTACATCTTTTAAACTCCTCGGCCTAACGTTCACAGAAAACATGAGTTGGAACAATTACATTGAAAACTTTGCCAGGGGCGCTGCAAAGAAGGTAGGCTCTCTCTACCGTGCTAGAAAACTACTGACACCTGAAAGTATCCTGTACCTCTATAAAGCAACCATTCGCCCATGTATGGAGTATTGCTGTCACATTTGTGCTGGTGCATCTGCTACTAGTCTCTTGCTCCTAGACAAGGTTCAAAAGAGAGTCGCCAATCTGATAGGCCCTGAACTGGCATCTAAGCTTCAGCCTCTGTCCCATCGACGAAACGTTGCATCCCTCTGCCTGTTCTACAAGTATTTTAATGGTGAATGCTCTGACGAACTGCAGACACTTGTGCCCCCACGACGTAGACACCCTCAACAAACCCGACGGGCAGCTAAATCCCACCCCCACACAGTAGATATCCCTAGATGTAAAAGATCTTTCTACTCCAGTAGTTTCTTCCCGAGAACATCTAGACTCTAGAATTCCATTCCAGGTTCCTGCTTCCCTAACTGTACTGACATGCAGAAGAGAGGAGGAGGGATAGAAAGAGAAAATGAGTAGAAAGAAAAAAAAGAGAAA
>NC_136524.1:3681363-3701363 GCF_053919585.1 Euprymna scolopes
GAGAATACGATGTTAAAAAGTAAAAAAGAGAGAGAGAGGCAGAGATAGAGAATCGGAGAGAGAGATAGAGATAGAGAGAGAGAGAGGGGGGAATAGAAAGAGAAAATGAGGAGAAAGAAAAAATAGAGAAACCAAACGAAAAATTCTTAAAAATGTACAATTTGGCAAATGTTAAAAAAGAGAATACGATGTTAAAAAGTAAAAAAGAGAGAGAGAGGCAGAGATAGAGAATCGGAGAGAGAGAGAGATAGAGAGAGAGAGAGAGAGGGGGGAATAGAAAGAGAAAATGAGGAGAAAGAAAAAATAGAGAAACCAAACGAAAAATTCTTAAAAATGTACAATTTGGCAAATGTTAAAAAAGAGAATACGATGTTAAAAAGTAAAAAAGAGAGAGAGAGGCAGAGATAGAGAATCGGAGAGAGAGAGAGAGAGATAGAGAGAGAGAGGGGGGGAATTTTTTCTGTTGGATATTTTTTATTTGGTAACTTTGGACTTAACGTAATAAGCTGAATCCACTGTGAAAAATTTCCCCCACTCTTTATCTGTGCCTAAATCAAAACGTAGATTCCATGAGCAAAGCTTCTTTCTTAGAACTGCATGCCTGTGGAACTCTGTTCCGTCTGCCTGCTTCCCACCTGACTACAACTTGGATGTCTTCAAGTCCAACGTTAACAAATTCCTAATGAACCGCCCTCTTAAGTAAACACTTCATCAAATCTCCACACCAACGTACTGTACTTGCAATAACCCTTATCCCTGAGTGGCTTCCGGGCCTTGATAAGTTGTGACCACTATGTAAAAAAAAAAAAAATTTAAATTTAAAAAATCGAAAAAAAACAGAAGACATCTCACACCACGATTCAAACCGAAAACGTTTAGATAATGAACCAACGCGCTAATGAACTGAACGAATGCGACGTACATGAAATTTGTTCAGTTTTTCAACTATTTAAAGTAAATCAGGTCACGCATGCGTAGAATCGGTCATTGTCACGAGAGGAACGCTTTTGTTGCCCCCCCCTGTCGAAAATTGTTAATTTCGGGGTGAAAAAATTAACATTTTTGGCCAATTTTTCGATATTTTTCGAGCAAAGGATGGAGCTTCGATGTGATACCGATTTTGTGAATTTTCGTCGCGTCTATCGAAAGTTTTTAGCAGACATCCAAACATACACATGTTAAGGGCTGTCCCCTTTTCATGTAAGTATAAAAATAGAGAGATTAATTAAAATGAAAATGAAATAGCAATAGACGAAATTCGAACCCTGTAATTTAGGTTTAGAAATAGATTACGTGTGAGAATTAAAAAGGAATGTAAAACAAACAATTGTTTAGAATAGAGATAAAATATTTCAAGAAAAGAATGTGAACTGTTAAGTTTGTTATGAAATTTTAAATTGAAAGAATGCAGCTTATAAGATAATGTTTTTAACATATTGGAAAAATAGGTTACTGAGTATAGGAAAAGTTTTGGACACGCATGTCCAGAACACGTGAAAGAAGGCACATGTTTTAACATGTGTATGACGTCACAGAAAATAGAAAGTTCTAGGGATAGAGAAAAACTTGAGTTAGAAGAAACAGTCAGTGAAAAACTCGGAGAGAGACAGTTACTCGTCTAGGAAGCGAGATGATCACTTGGAAACTAAAATGTGAAGCTTTGAATTCTTGATGATGGAAACCACGGCCGGTCGCGAAGAAATAAACCATCATGTGTTTTTTGTAAAACGTCGTCTTGTCTTATGATTCTTTCAAAAAGGTAAAGTGAAAATTGTATTATATATTGTGTTATAAAATGTCATCACATACACGTCTCGACATCTCCTGTCTACACAATGTCTGAACAGTGAACACTATCTCATCATTCTAAGAGCTTTCTTCCCCTTTCTTCTTCTACTACACGTCTGAGGAATGAACATTTAATATATAAGAATCGTTATAAACGAACAATCTCTCTAAGTCTCTTACAACAACATCTCTCTCTCTCTCTCTCTCTCTCTCTCTCTCTCTCTCTCGGAGTCTTTCTAAGCATCACTTCTAATAAGACTCTTTCTAAGCATCTCCCACTAAGACTCTCTTTTCCTATAACCCCTATATGTAACACACACATACATTTTCGCTTTTATATATATAGATTAGTGAGAGGGGGTAACCGGCGTTGTCCGCGTATTTGTAGGTGTGTGTGTTTGGGGAGGGGGGTGGGTAAATCAGAACAAAAAGGAAACTTAATGATAGCGATTAAAAAAAACAGGGTTGGTGACATGTGGGCTCGAACCCGGAGCCTTGAGGCTTATAGACTGAGCCTGAACACCTGCGCTACGGCTACAATGTTAATATAAGAGCGATTAAAGTGAGTCAAGTCAAGGATGTTTGATTGACAGGTGAACGCTTAATGAGGTCATCGCGGGAGCGTTACGATGACGGGGTAGTTTTTTGGCGTTTGTTTACTTTGTTTCACTGCTGGTCCGTTTTTTTCATTTACTGCGGGGCAGTTTGGGCTTCCCCAAGATAATGGGAGGAGAAACCAGCTCCCCACTGAAAAGGAGTGTCCAAATTGAATAGCAATTGTCTGATATAAGGAAAAAAGTCAAAGCTTATGTATATATCTATAAAAACAGAGATCTGTGTGCCACAAACGATTTCTGATTGGTTAATCGAATAATCACATCTCCTAAAAAACTATGGTTCGTAGGCTCTTAACTTTACCATAAAATATTATGGCTTTATTTACTGTCCATCTTGGAAGGGTTTAATTTTTTTATAACTTGCGATTTACAAATTAAAAAAAATACGAAACTTACACAATCGAACTTCCGACATCACGGCCGCCATTCTGGTGCTAGCCGCAGACAGGTACACACAACACGAAAATAATGTTTGGAAAATCTAGCAAAAATTAATTTTTCAATATTTAAAAATAAATTATGCCGGCTGATAAAATTTTAAAACTTTTTTTAAAGCTAGAAAGATAAAATTTAAAAATATACTTATATATACATATATATATGCATATATATATAAAAACATATATATACATATATATATACATATATATATACATAAATATATATATACATATATATATACATATATATACGCATATATATACGCATATATATATACACACATATATATATACATATATACACACACATATATATATGCATATATATACACACACATATATATGCATATATATACACACATATATATATATATGCATATATATACATATATGTATATACACATATATATATGCATATATATATACACATATATATATGCATATATATATACACATATATATATGCATATATATATATGCATATATATATACACATATATATGCATATATATATGCATATATATATGCATATATATATACACATATATATATGCATATATATATACACATATATATATGCATATATATATACACATATATATATGCATATATATATACACATATATATATGCATATATATATATACATATATATATGCATATATATACACATATATATATGCATATATATACACATATATATATATATAGACACACATATATATACACATATATATATAGACACACACACGCATATATATATATGTATATATATATATATATGAAACTAAACTAAAAAAAGCGCGGGTTCACTCGTGGTCTTTTCATTTCGGGTTTCTTTGATTGCTTTTTGGACGCTGAGATGCAACAACCTTCGTATTAGTTTCGCTTTTATTATACAGAAAAAGGCGAATCTACACGCACCGATCCAAAAATATTGAACATTTTAACTTTTCGAAGTCGGGCAAATTAAATACACACGCGACCCCTGTTCGTAACTCGTAGATATTATGATTTCAACGTGATTAAAAAGTTTTAAAAATGAGCGACGGCCTCGATAAGCCGTCGAAAAAAAATTATGCAGACAAACACAAAAAGCGAACATACGTACATACATACACACAGTTTTGCTTTTATATATATACTAGCGGAGGGTACCCGGCGTTGCTCGAATGTTTGGAGGTGTGTGTTGTTTTGGGTAAATCAAAACTCCGGAGGGGGGGGATAAAATAAAAAAAATTAGTAGGTGAGCATGAGGATCGAACCCGAATCCTTGAGGCGGAGTTGGAAATTAAAGTGTGAAAAAAAAAGCGTGCGACGTTAACCATTGGGCCACTGAGAGATACTAATGGAAGCACGTTTGAATTTATTTAATTACTTAGATTTGGCAGGTGGACGTTTTAATGACTTAATGAGGTCAACTTTGACTGCGGGATAGTATTTTTATTTACTGCGGGAACGCTTTTTTATATTCTGTTGCTTTTTCAAATAGTTAAAGGAAATCAGGTTATGACGCAGACGTAGAAGCGGGATCGTCATGAGAGGACGGTTTTTCTACCCCCCCCCTGTAGAAAACTGATAAGTTTAGGGTGAACGAATTAACGTTTTTGGCCAATTTTTTAATATTTGTCGGGCGAAGGTTAGAAGCTTAAAATAATGCCGATCTGGTGAAAATCCGTGACCCGTGTGGAAAGTTTTTGCGAGACATACAAACAAACAAACATACATACATACAAACATACATTTTCGCTTTTATATATATACTAGCAGGGGTGCCCGGCGTTGCTCGGGTATTTGGAGGTGTATACTGTGCAAAAAAAGCAAAAAAAAAACAAAAAAAATGGTTAATTTTTTAAAACTTTGACCCCTATTATGACCCCTTAAAATTTATAGTTTCGGGCTCAAATCACTTTATTAAGTTAGATCCATGTCCAAGGAACCTATATCTAAAATTTCAAGTATCTAGACCCAAAATTGTCGGAGGAGTTTGGTAGAGTTCTTAAAGGTCAAATCGTTGAAATTTGACCCCTTAACAGCCAAATTTCTGGCTGTCACCCGTCACATCGATTTCCCCAAATTTCAGTACCCGGTATTTCAAATTTCGAGTCTATAGACTAAAAATTGACAGAGTTATTGCGTAGGGAAATGTACACAGACAGACAGACACACAGACAGACAGACACGTTCACTTTTATAGATATATAGATATACTAACGGGGGGTACCCGGCGATGCCCGGGTGTCTCTTGAGGTAAATAAAAACTGCGGGCGTGGGGGTAAATAAAAAAATGTTTTGGTAGATAAGTATGAGAATCGAACCCGCACCCTTGAGTTGGAAATTAATGTGTAAAAAAAAACTGTGCTACGTTAACCATTGAGCCACGGCGATAGACAACGTTAAGTAGGTATTAATTCATTTATTTATTTAACTATAAAAGCAGGCGTGCGCAATAAAAGTTAACTCTGCTGCTCCCATTTGACCTAATTGATAAGGCCAAATAGAAGTCACGCAGCGTTTATATTTGTTTATCCAAATTTGACTGTTTCTTCCCCCAACAGATGTTGGGGAGGGGAAAGCAGCTCCCAGTTTTCCAGATTGAATCTGATATACAATATTGATCAAAGCTGATTGCTTCTGGACGTTTTTCACGGCGCAATGCCGAGAAGACGTCGTTTGAGTTTAGTTTCACTTTATTTATACTAAAAAGCCAAATCAACACGCGAGAAGGCAAAAGAGCAATAATTTTGTAAAAATCGACGTAAATAAATCTATACGCTACGCGCTTTCCTAATTCCTAGATATTATTATATAGGACCTATATAAACAGTTTTAAGCGATAGTAACGAACCCGGTTCCGTGTGCGAGAAAAGCCTTTTGAAGACATACACGAAATGGTCACACATATTTTGCCTTTTATATATATAGACTAGTGGGGCGTACCCGGCGATACCCGGGTGTCTTGAGGTAAATCAAAACTCCGGGAGGGGGGTTAAATAATAAAAAAAAAATGTTTTGGTAGGTGAGTATGAGAATCGAACCCGTACCCTTGAGTTGGAAATTAATGTGTGAAAAACAAACCGGGCGACGTTACCCATTAGGCCACCGTAACATACATACCCAGGTTTGAATTTATTTATTGAACTATAAAAACAGGCGTGCGCAATAAAAGTTAACTCTGCTGCTTCCATTTGACCTAATTAAGAAGATCAAATAGAAGTCACGCAGTTGTTTACACAAGTTTGACTGTTTTTGTTTTTTTCCCCCAACAGATATTGGGGGGAGGGGAACCAGCTCCCAATTGTCCAGATTGAATAACAATTGTCTGATCAGAGCTGATTGCTTCTGGACGTTTTTCCCCCCGGCGCAATGCCGAGAAGGTATTCATTTGCTCCCCCAGGGAGTAGGGAAGCTGGATAGTGACAATTGGTATGAAGGGTTGCCCCTACATCGACCAAGGTCTTGTATGTGGGGATGCCCCCACATATGGTCTTTGCTTGCAGTATCTGCCGGAACAGATGGTATTTATTTGCTCCCCCACCGAGCAAATAAGGCACAAGGCCAATTTTTAATGTGAGGAGTGAAAGGAGGGGGAAGGGAAAAAGGGGCCCAACTCCCGAGAGGTGGGAAATGGGAGCTGGTTAAAGGTAAGGTATGTGGGGTTGCCCCCACATCTGGTCTTTGCTTGGAGTATCTGCCGGAACAGATGGTATTTATTTGCTCCCCCACCGAGCAAATTATGCACAAGGCCGATTTTTAATGTGAGGAGTGAAGGGTAAATGGGGACCAGCTCCCCGGGGAGTAGGGGAGTTGGATAGTGACAATTGGTATGAAGGGTTGCCCCTACATTGACCAAGGTCTTATATGTGGGGTTGCCCCCACATATGGTCTTTGCTTGCAGTATCTGCCGGAACAGATTGTATTTATTTGCTCCCCCACTGAGCAAATTAGGCACAAGGCCAATTTTAATGTGAGGAGTGAAGGGAGGGGGAAGTTAAAAGGAGGACCAGCTCCCGAGAGGTGGGAAATGGGAGCTGGTTAAAGGTCAGGTATGTAGGGTTGCCCCCACATTTGGTCCTTGCATGTAGTATCTGCCGGAACAGATGGTGTTTATTTGCTCCCCCACTGAGCAAATTAGGCACAAGGCCGTTTTTAATGTGAGGTAAAAACCAGCTCCCCTAAAAGTAGGCAAAAAAGGGGGCACTCTGGTTACCAAAAATAATAATTGTCCCAGTATAGAGGGTTTCCCCTCCATTGACTGGTACAAATTATCTTAAGTGCAGCATCTGCCGGAACAGATGGTATTTATTTGCTCCCCCACTGAGCAAATTAGGAACAAGGCCGTTTTTAATGTGAGGTAAAAACCAGCTCCCCTTAAAGTAGGCAAAAAGGGGGCACTCTGGTTACCAAAAATAATAATTGTCCCAGTATAGAGGGTTTCCCCTCCATTGACTGGTACAAATTATCTTAAGTGCAGTATCTGCCGGAACAGATACTACACTTTGATCCTGGCCCGAGGGCCAAGTACCGGCGCAATGCTGAGAAGACGGTATTTATTTGCTTCCCCACTGAGCAAATTAGGCACAAGGCCGTTTTTTAATGTGGAGATGGAGGGAGGGGAGAGGGAAAGGGGGGATCCTGCTCCTGAGAGGTGGGAAATGGGAGCTGGATAGTAACTGTGGTCTGTAGGGTGATCCCTACCTTGACCAAGTTCAGATATGTGGGGTTACCCCCACATATGGTCTTTGCTAGTCATAGCTAGTCTTTGCTTGCAGCATCTGTACTATACTTTGATCCTGGCCCGAGGGCCAATTACCGGCGCAATGCCGAGAAGACGTCGTTTGAGTTTAGTTTCACATATTTATACTAAAAAGCCCAATCAACACGCGAGAAGCCAAAATACCAATAATTTTGTAAAAGTCGACGTAAATAAATCTATAAGCTACATGCGTTCCCAAATCCTACATATTATTATCTAGAACCTATATACACAGTTTTAAGCAATAGTAACAACCTCGGAACCGTGTGCGAGAAAAACATTTTGAAGACATACACGAAATGGTCACACACATTTTGCCTTTTATATATATAGATATATATAGATGGATTATTATTGTTGTTATTATTATTATTATTATTATTATTGTTGTTATTGTTATTAATATTATGATTATTATTATTATTGTTGTTGTTATTGTTATTATTATTATTATGATTATTATTATTATTAATAATAATTTGAACGTGAAATTCATGGTTAAACAAGGTATTGCCTTACATTTGTTCGGATGTTTTATGTTTCTGTTCTTGTGTACATTTTGCCGGTCGTCAGCAACATCAGCGGCGGAGTTTTAAAAAAATAGCAGAGGGGGAAAAAGCATTTCTAACTGAAATTAGTATTTAAAACTTGAATTCACGGTTAAACGAGGAATTGTCTTTCACATGTTTTGATGTTTTATGTTTCTGTTTTTGTGTACATTTTTCTGTGCGAAAGCAACATCGGCAGAGGAGTTTAAAAAAACGAACAAAGCAAGCTTTTCTAAGTGAAATTATTATTATTATTATTATTGTTGTTATTATTATTATTATTGTTATTATTATTAATATTACTATTATTATTATTATTGTTTTTATTATGTTAATTATTGTTTTTATTATTATTATTATTATTATTATTACTATTACTATTATTATTACTATTATTATTAGTAGTAGTAGTAGTAATATTATTATTATTGTTATTATTAGTATTATTATTATTATTGTTCTTATTATTGTTATTGTTATTATTATTGTTATTATTGTAATTATTATTGTTATTATTGTTGTTATTATTATTATTGTTATTATTATTGTTATTATTGTAATTATTATTGTTATTATTATTATTGTTATTATTATAATTGTTATTATTATTGTTATTATTATTATTGTTATTATTATAATTGTTATTATTATTATTATCATTGTTATTATTGTTATTATTATTGTTATTATTGTGATTATTATTGTTATTATTATTGTTATCATTATTATTAATGTTATTATTATTATTGTTGTTATTGTTATTATTATTATCATTGTTATTATTGTTATTATTATTGTTGTTATTATTATTATTGTTGTCATTGTTATTATTATTATCATTGTTATTATTATTATTATTATTATTATTGTTATTATTGTTGTTATTATTGTTATTATTTTTATTATTATTATTATTGCTATTATTGTTATTATTAATATAGTTATTGTTATTATTATTATTATTGTTGTTATTATTGTTATTATTATCATTATTGTCATTATTATTATTATTATTATTATTAATGTGGCCTTATCGCAAAAGACAAACATGACAGACTTGTTTACGCGGTAGATAACACTTTTAAATTTGAAGTCTTTAGAAGAAATAGAAAAAAAACAATGTTAAAAAAATCGTCGCAGTTTGAGAAACCTAGTTGTTACAGATTTGCTGCACATTAAAAAGAAAGATAAAAAAAAAACGACAATGCAAAAAGGGTTTCCTGTCACAAAGCAACACCGTTTGTATTACAGAAAACCAAGTCAAGTGCCGGATGCCGATTTCTTATCTGCACTGAAATATGGTTATTACTTGCTGTCGTAACATACATTATCAACCCATCTCTCTATTTCGCCACACATAAATAACTAGCAGGAAGACCCGACGTTGCCCGGGATTAAATGACGATTAAGAAAGACAGGGAGACCAAGACCCGACGTTGCCCGGAATTAAATGACGATTAAGAAATACAGGGTGACAAAAAAAAAACGGACCCCAATTCTACTTAGGCCCCGTTGTTACAGAGAGAGAGAGAGAGAGAGAGAGAGAGAGGGGGGGGGTGAGTAAACGTGGAGGTAGACACGTTTACCAGAACCGAAGGTCAGCTGACCAGATTACGTATATGTGACGTGGTCCGGTTGGCTAGATCTGAGAGATTTGATTTGGGATTTGAAGAAGACAGACGGTTTTCAGTGGTCTCCCCCTCTTAACTGGGGAGGGGGGAGACGAACGCTGACGTGTATAGAAGAAGAACCCACACAAGCAGATTTCACTTCCACCTCCTGCAGGACCTCTGGGGAAAATGAAATAAAAACTATAAAACCCATTCATCGTCTTGGAGTGATAAATCTTCGTCAAACAGGTATCAAGTCTCCCTCCAGGATGAGAAATTCCCAGATGGTCCATCATCGAAGAAGCAGAGGTAGGTTCAGAAATTACATGTCACACACACGATTCCCTTTATGATAATCAAACACACAACCATTTATATTAGAGACAATCATACGCACATGGAATCCTTTTTTATGTTATACACCCAAACGTGAATGGTGCCCCTCGATGATACCAATATATAACACCGTTTCTTAGTGTTTTGTCCGAATTAAATAAAACTTTGGTCATAACTAGTTTATTATATGCAAACAAAATCACATCAAAACACTAGGGTCTTTGGCCTTTTTTCTCCGTTGACTGTAAAATGCTCAGAAAAACAATTGAACACCCTCTGTTTTTTATTGGGGTTGGGGGTCATCCTGTATTACAAACTCCAATGGACTGTTCTCTCGTTTATCGGATTTTTTTTGTTTCGATTACTGGTACTTATCGAAGCCATTCCGATTCAAAACCTATCTACGAACACTTCCAGGCACATAGAGTCGTGTAAAAGATCACAAAAATTGATCAAGCTGTTTTCGAGTCTATATGGAACGAACTCACATGCAGACACTTCCTAATCGAGCCAGAGATGTCTCGTGGTGCGGGGTTCGAATCGTTCGGCTGCTGTTAATCGTGACACCCTGCACTGAAGAATCCCGAAAGGATGAAACACTAGTGTCTGTAGGTATTTAATTATTATAGCAAAAAAATAATTATGACAGCCCCTTCAAGAAATTCATTTCTTATCGTTGAGCACTTTCAGTTGAATTAAAGTCGGTCAATTTAGCTCTTATGCATAGATCATTGTATAACGATTAGATCACTGTCTGTCTGACGTAATGAACATTTAAAAAATGTTTAAAATTCAACGCTATTTAACACGGTTAATGGTAGCCGAATTGATACGGTCTCCGCTAATCAAGCCAGAGATGTCTCGTGGTGCGGGGTTCGAATCGTTCGGTTGGTGTTAATCGTGACACCCTGCACTGAAGAATCCCGAAAGGATGAAACACTAGTGTCTGTAGGTATTTAATTATTATAATAAAAAAATAATTATGACAGCCCCTTTAAGAAATTCATTTCTTATCGTTGAGCACTTTCAGTTGAATTAAAAGTCGGTCAATTTAGCTCTTATGCATAGATCATCGTATAACGATTAGATCACTGTCTGACTGACGTAATGAACATTTAAATTAAAATGTTTAAAATTCAACGCTATTTTACGCAGTTAATGGTAGCCGAATTGATACGGTCTCCGCTAATCAAGCCAGAGATGTCTCGTGTTGCGCGGTTCGAATCGTTGTTAATCGGTGTTAATCGTGACACCATGCACTGAAGAATCCTGAAAGGATGAAACACTAGTGTCTGTAGGTATTTAATTATTATAATAAAAAAAAAATTATGACAGCCCCTTTAAGAAATTCATTTCTTATCGTTGAGCACTTTCAGTTGAATTAAAAGTCGGTCAATTTAGCTCTTATGCATAGATCATCGTATAACGATTAGATCACTGTCTGACTGACGTAATGAACATTTAAATTAAAATGTTTAAAATTCAACGCTATTTCACACGGTTAATGGTAGCCGAATTGATACGGTCTCTGCTAATCAAGCCAGAGATGTCTCGTGGTGCGGGGTTCCAATCGTTCGGCTGGTGTTAATCGTGACACCCTGCACTGAAGAATCCCGAAAGGATGAAACACTAGTGTCTGTAGGTATTTAATTATTATAATAAAAAAATAATTATGACAGCCCCTTTAAGAAATTCATTTCTTATCGTTGAGCACTTTCAGTTGAATAAAGTCGGTCAATTTAGCTCTTATGCATAGATCATCGTATAACGATTAGATCACTGTCTGACTGACGTAATGAACATTTAAATTAAAATGTTTAAAATTCAACGCTATTTAACACGGTTAATGGTAGCCGAATTGATACGGTCTCCGCTAATCGAGCCAGAGATGTCTCGTGTTGCGGGGTTCGAATCGTTTGGCTGGTGTTAATCGTGACACCCTGCACTGAAGAATCCCGAAAGGATGAAACACTAGTGTCTGTAGGTATTTAATTATTATAATAAAAAGTAATTATGACAGCCGCTTTAAGAAATTCATTTCTTATCGTTGAGCACTTTCAGTTGAATTAAAAGTCGGTCAATTTAGCTCTTATGCATAGATCATCGTATAACGATTAGATCACTGCCCGACTGACCTAATGAACATTTAAATTAAAATGTTTAAAATTCAACGCTATTTCACACGGTTAATGGTAGCCGAATTGATACGGTCTCCGCTAATCAAGCCAGAGATGTCTCGTGTTGCGGGTTCGAATCGTTCGGCTGGTGTTAATCGTGACACCCTGCACTGAAGAATCCTGAAAGGATGAAACACTAGTGTCTGTAGGTATTTAATTATTATAATAAAATATAATTGTATATATATATATATATATATATATATATATAAAACTTTAGTTCCTTCAAAATTCGAAACCGAACTTTTGGAGATTTAAATAATAAATTGATAAAGTCATTTTAAAAAATCGATTATTGGAGTGCCATCAGGTAAAGTCGAAACCGAAACCAAAACTTATGAAGATTTCTTGAAAAAATCATTTATAAAAAAAATTAAATGACATGAGTGCTATCAGTTATAATCGCAACCAAAACTAAAAATTTGAAGAATCCTTGGTAGATGGCTGGTCACTTTCATCGCATCCAAAACCAAGCTTCTATCTTTACATCATCAACGTTCTGATCCCCATCTGGCAACAATTGAAATGAATAGCTCTCGTCTTGGGGAGGCTCCATGTTTTGACAAGCTTCTGGGTTTGTCCTTTACTCCTGATCTGAAAGGGAACACGTACATCAAATCTGTTGCCAGGGACGCTGGGAAAATGGTACGATCCTTCTACCGCTCCAGAAGATATCTCACTACTGATGCAATTCTCTATCTATATAAAAGCCAATTACGTCCAATGATGGAGTACTGCTGCCACATCTGGGCAGGAGCTGCTAAAAACAGCCTATCCTGCCTTGACAGAGTACAAAATTGACTTCGTGAGTTAGTGAGGGATGCCCTTTTCTCTACCCTGCAACCTCTCTCCCACAGAAGAGACGTTGCGAGCCTATCGTTGTTTTATCGTTATTTCCATGGCAGGTGCTCGTCTGAGCTCCAATCCCTCGTCCCCCCTCGCTAATCTTTCACGAGAAACACCCGTCTGGCTGAAACCACTGTCAATAATTTTCCCCACTCTTTATCTGTGCCTAAATCCAAACGTAGATTCCATGAGCAAAGCTTCTTTCTTAGAACTGCACGCCAGTGGAACTCTCTGACGCTTGCCTGTTTCCCACCTGACTACAACCTGAATGTCTTCAAGTCCAACATAAACAAACTCCTGACAAACCGCCCCCTTAAGTAAGACACTCTATCAAAACCCCCAATACTAATGATTACTACAATACTATCTCATTGATTACTGTACACGCAATAACCCTTATCCCTGAGTGGCCTTCGGGCCTTGATAAGTGGTGATCCCCATGTAAAAAAAAAACATGAAATATATTTTGTACTCTGTCAAGGCAGGATAGGCTGTTTTTAGCAGCTCCTGCCCAGATGTGGCAACAGTATTCCATCCTTGGACGTACTTGGCTTTTATACAGATAGAGAATTGCATCAGTAGTGAGATATCTTCTGGAGCGGTAGAAGGATCCCACTATTTTTCCAGCGTTCCTGGCAACAGATTTGATGTACGTGTTCCATTTCAGATCAGGAGTAAAGGTCAAACCTAGAAGCTTGTCAAAACATGGAGCCTCTCCAAGACGAGAGCCATCCATTTCAATTGATGCCAGATGGGGATCAGAACGTTGATGATTTAAAGATAGAAGCTTGGTTTTGGATGCATTAAAAGTGACCAGCCACCTCTACCCCCATTGTACCACTCGCTCAAGATCAGAGGAGAGAGAATTAGAGAGAACTTTGTCATTTACGGCCTTTGATGTGTTGCCATAGATGGTCGTGTCATCAGCATAGATGTCAACGAATGATTTAAGTATGTGTTTTGAGAAATCATTGATGTAGATCAGGACAAGAGTTGGACCCAGGATGGACACCTGAGGGACTCCAGCATTAATACTGTGGGCCTCTGATTTCTGCCCATCAACCACTACTCTTATGAACCTATCGGAGAGAAATGGTTTAATGATTGAGAAAACATTTCTAGTAATACCGTAGATGGAAATCTTGTGAAGTAGGCCCTTATGCCATACCTTATCGAAGGCCTTTGATATGTCAAGAGCCCTGGAAAGAAAACCTTTGTCAAGAGATTCACTAATCCTGTGTGATATAACCGTTAGCACATCTGCTGTAGATCTTGCAGAGCGGAAACCATATTCCGTGTCACTAAGAAGGTTGTTTATTTTTGTTGAGGTGGTTGACTACTTCTTTATTAATATTATTAATTTATTTATTAATAACGTTAATATTTTTGTAATAATACAATATTTTTGTAATATGTATTAATAACGTTAATATTTAAAAAAATCATTCTTAACATGGGGAGGGAGGGAGGGTGTTTTGTACCTATTTTGTACTTTAACCTTACAATTGAATAAAAAAAAGATATCAGAAAACTTTAATTAAACTTGGAAATATGATTAAAAAAATAGCGTGGATCATTATTAGCATTAGCACCAAATAATTAAATTAAAAAACGATAAAAATTTATACAAACGTTCAGAATAAGAATGTACGGATGCATGTCTGGGAGAAAAAAAGAAATTTGACACCTTTTACTATCTTGACTTCATTTTGAAATGGCGTTTCGATTGGCTGTAATTTAGAGCATTCGTAAAATCGTGTTTACAAACCTTCATTTGTTGCGTTTTTGGTGAACGGTATGATTAATTGCTTTTTGAGGGTTAATACAGTTTTTTTTTTTGCAAAAACAAGGTTTAATATCTTAGGACTTTATATTACTAGTTATCTTGGAAATAGACACAGAAAACTAATATTTACCTTTTTAAAGGAATTTTACAATGAATTTAATTAACTTAAAAATTTAGTCGAATTGTGAAAACATTTTTCATAACTTTTTTTTTCACGTGTACAAATATATGTTTCCTTTAAGAAATTACTAATTATCTTGGAAATAGACCCAGAAAACTAATATTTACCTTTTAAAAGGATTTTTACAATGAATTTATTTAACTTAAAAATTTAGTCGAATTCGTTAGCTCGCCGTGAAAACATTTTGATAACTTTTTTTTTTCACCTGTATAAATATATTTTTACTTTAAGAAAGTAACTTTAGTCCTTAATCTTTCAAATACAATCAAAAGTATTTGGGAACCAACAAAAAAGTTATGATAAATCGGCTTTCAAAATTAGGCCCCTCTATCTTTAATCGTCCATTTTTGCTCGTACCTAATGAGATATATACGGAGAAAGTGAAAGAAACCCTCAGGGAGCAGCAATTTAATTAAAACCCGTTGATGCAGTATCCACATACCCGGTTAAGTGCTAAATCTTATCGACGTATAAAAATCAAAAATATTACTATTTTTCCTACGATATTTCTCATTTTAAAATTCCACAACAGTTCAATTTCATCACAAAGAAATATATCTAACTAACAAAAGTACCCGTCGTTGACTGGGTTCAAAAACAGTCTACAGAAACTTGACTCTGATTTATGAAAGTATGATAGGTTATGAAAAGGAAGGGTTGTAAAGAGATAGCTTCAAATTCGGGGGTATCAAAGCCAAAGCAAAATATGATGAAAGTAAAAATAAAATAGATAAACCCCAGAATTTATTATACAATACCTGTTCACACCGAAACACTTATCACAATATTCTGTGGATCTATATAAAAAAAAACCTTGTTAAACTTTGTGACATATTTCCATTCTATGGAGGTCAGGCACGAACGAACACCCCATAATTTTATCATACCATATTTCTTCAAACTGAAACATAATTATCAAAGTATACTTACGCAGATAGATATGAAAAGTCTTTATTAAAGTTTGTGTCTCTTTCCATTCTATGGAGGCCAGGCGCGAACGCAGACCCCACAATTTTATTATACCATCCCTATTTAAGTTAAAACATACTTATCAAAGTATTATTATGTACATCTATATCAAAAACACTTGTAAACGTTTTTTTTTTTTTAATTTTTAATTTTTTTATTTCCATACTTTGTGGACCAGGCGCGAACGCAGACCCCACAATTTTAATGAAGCACCGTTCTGTCAGATCAAACATACCCATTCCTGTGTCTCGATACATCTTCTATCATTATATGTGATCAGTTTTTTTTTAAATAGTCAACCATATAGGAGCCTATTCGTGGCCAGACACACACACACACACACACACACACACACACACACACATTCAGCTTTATATTATAGATATTAATCATTAAGAAAAAAATTAAATTCCACTTCAATTTTTAATTATTGATCCCCCCCTCCCCCCACAAAAGGAGGGCGAACCTGTAAATTCACCCTCATCCGTTCGTCTGTCCTCACTTGTCCCAATAACTACGCCTTAGATGAATTTGTTTTTTAATTTTGCACAAACATCAAACCTGATATTTTTTTTTTTTTTTTTTTTTTTTATTACATTTTCACCCCAAACAAGGCAAATTGCCACTTTGGTGTAGGGGGCTACTATCAGGGGCAACAACTACTGGGGTACTATGTAGGGATTTGGGCAGCAAGGTGTCGGTTCACGTTACACTTGAACTTCTGCACGTCAGTACTGTTGGGGAAGCAGGGACCTGGAATGGAATTCCAGAGTCTTGCGGTTCTGGGGAAGAAACTATTGGAGTAAAAAGATCTCCTACATCTAGGGACCTCTACAGTGTGGGGGTGGGATCTAGTAGCCTGTCGGGTTTGTCGAGGGTGCTCGCGTCGTGGGGGCACAAGTGATTGCAGTTCATCAGAGCATTCACCACTAAAATACTTGTAGAACAGGCAGAGGGATGCAACATTTCGTCGATGGGACAGAGGCTGAAGCTTAGATGCCAGTTCAGGGCCTATCAGATTTGCGACTCTCTTTTGAACCTTGTCAAGGAGCGAGAGACTAGTAGCAGATGCACCAGCCCAGATGTGGCAGCAATACTCCATACATGGGCGAATGGTGGCCTTATAGAGGTACAGGATACTTTCGGGTGTTAGTAGTTTTCTAGCACGGTAGAGAGAGCCTACCTTTCTTGCAGCGGCCCTGGCAATGCCTTCAATGTAATTGTTCCAACTCATGTTTCCTGTGAACGTTAGGCCAAGGAGTTTGAAAGATGGACTCTCAGATAAAGGGTCGTTGGCCATTGCTATTGGTGGTAGAGAGGGTTTCTTGATGATATAATTTTTTATTTTTTTTTACACAGTGATCACCACTTATCAAGGCCCGGAAGCCACTCAGGGATAAGGGTTATTGCAAGTACATTACGTTAGTGTGGAGATTTGATGAAGTCTTTACTTAAGGGGGCGGTTCATTAAATAAAATAGTAACAGAACGGATTTACTGGGAAAACAACGGTTGACCCCCGAGGGGTGCCTTTCGGGTTAAAATGGCCTAAATGGACACTTTGTGCTTATTTAAAACAAAAAAAAAAATTATACCTTGCATTTTTATAAAACTTTCCGAAAAGTTGTAACTGATTACTATATAATTTTGTTTGTCGATACTGCAACCTCTATCTCACAGAAGAGATGTTGCGAGTTTGTCTCTAATGTATCGTTATTTTCATGGAAAGTGTTCGACTGAGCTTCAATCTATGGTCCCCCCTCGCCAAACTTTCACAAGAAACACTCCTCTAGCTGTAAACACTATCAATAATTCCCCCCACTCTTTATCTGTGCCTAAACCTAAACGTAGATTCCATAAACAAAGCTTTTTTATTAGAACTGCACGCCTGTGGAATTGTCTTCCGTTTACCTGCTTTCCGACTGACTACAATATGGTTGTGTTCAAGTCTAACGTAAATAAGTTCTTGATGAGCCGTTCTATATAAGTTATCAAATTTACCAAATTTTCATTACTAATGATTACTATATTGTCCAATTTCTACTGTACACTCTATAACCCTTATCCTTGAGTGGCCTCTGGGCCTTGATAATGTTGTGATGCCTATGTAAAAAAAAAAAAAAAAAAAAAAAAAAAACTTCGCGATAACTCTTGGGTGGGATTGAAACCGCTATCTTCAGACAATGTTCATCTGGAACTGTAGAGATTCAACGTCTCTATAAACTGCGCCACGGGCCCCGAAGGGCGATCAAGGTTGGATCCTTTGATCTTATAAATCCACGTTTATTTATTATCTGATCTTCCATAGTCGGGTCCGTACCAATTGGTATATATATTATTCCTTAATTGGAATTCATTTTTTTTTCATGTTTTATCGTTATTTCCATGGCAGGTGCTCGTCTGAACTCCAATCTCTGGTCCGCCCTCGCCAATCTTTCACGAAAAACACCCGTCTAGCCGAATCCACTGTGAAAAATTTCCCCCACTCTATATCTGTGCCTAAATCAAAACGCGGATTCCATGAACAAAGCTTCTTTCTTAGAACTGCACGCCTGTGGAACTCTGTTCCGTCTGCCTGCTTCCCACCGGACTACAACTTGGATGTGTTCAAGTCCAATGTTAACAAATTCCTAATGAACCGCCCCCTTAAGTAAACACTCCATCAACTCTCAACACTAACGTAATGTACTTGCAATAACCCTTATCCCTGAGTGGTTTCCGGGCCTTGATAAGTGGTGATCACTGTGTAAAAAAAAAAAAAAAAAAAAAAAAAGATGAGCATTATATATATTAATTTATTTTTATTTCATTTTATTTCGTTTTATTTTAGTTCCAGATGAGCATTGTCTGAAGATAGCGGTTTCAATCCCATCCAAAGCGTGCCAGAGGTTAATTGGCCAAAAATGTGGTGATACAAACACAACTACGTATAGCAGTGATGGCTGAGAATACAGTTAGGATATTCGAAGTTCCTATCCGTCGCGGTTACCATCTGACGAAGGCCAGAGGAATTAGTTGGCCGAAACGTTGTGAATAAACAAACCAATAAAAGATGAAAAACAACAACTAATAAAGATGAGAATAGTAGTCCGAAATAAAAAATAAATTAATATCTATTTTACCATATTTGTCCAAAATTTTCTGTGCATGTCTAGTAAGCAGATTTGCATGTCCTGAACTCAGATTTAGATATGTTAAGAACTTGGGGACATTTGGGACTAAATGGGGAGGGGTGCAAATGATAGATTTAATAACCTATTATTATTATGGTGCAGAATTACAAATTTACACATGTTAAAGCCTAAAACTGCACCGTTTGTTCATTTTCACAAGGATTTGACGTCCCCTGAGGATGTTTTTTTTTTTTTTTTTTTTTTTTTTTTACAAAGGCATCACCACATTATCAAGGCCCAGAGGCCACTCAAGGATAAGGGTTAAAGAGTGTACAGTAGAAATTGGTCAATATAGTAATCATTAGTAATGAAAATTTGGTAAATTTAATAACTTATATGGAACGGCTCATCAAGGACTTATTTACGTTAGACTTGAACACAACCATATTGTAGTCAGCCGGAAAGCAGGAAAACGGAAGACAATTCCACAGGCGTGCAGTTCTAAGAAAGAAGCTTTGTTCATGGAATCTACGTTTAGGTTTAGCCACAGATAAAGAGTGGGGGAAATTATTGATAGTGTTTACAGCTAGACGAGTGTTTCTTGTGAAAGTTTGGCGAGGGGGGACCAAAGATTGAAGCTCAGTTGAACACTTTCCATGAAAATAACGATACATCAGAGACAAACTCGCAACATCTCTTCTGTGAGATAGAGGTTGCAAGGAGGAGAAAAGGACATCTCCTACGAGGCTACGAAGTCTATTTTGAACTCTATCAAGGCAGGACAAGTCCTTTCTAGCAGCTCCTGCCCAGATGTGGCAACAGTATTCCATCCTTG
>NC_136524.1:3706363-3716363 GCF_053919585.1 Euprymna scolopes
CCCTACAGTGACCAAGGTCAGATATGTGGGGTTACCCCTACATATGGTCTTTGCTAGTCATAGCTTGCAGCATCTGTCGGTACAGATACTACACTTTGATCTTGTCCCCCGTGGCCACAGAGGGCCGGGGGCCGGTGCTTGGGCCCGAAGGCCAAGAACAACTATATTTATTTAAATATTTATTCAAAAAGAATATTCACAACTTAACATAATTTTTACGATAAAAATAATACAAACTGTGAAAATAAATCTTTCTAAATGTGGCATGAGGCCAAAAAGGGTGTGGGGGGAATGTGGGTCGGGGTTCATCTACTTGGTCTATTCCCTATAACTAGTTGCAGTCACCACAATACCGCAAGGCTTTTGACAGGGTATGGCATGAGGGTCTCCTCAGGAAAATTAGATCATACGGTATCACTGGTAGAATACTTAACATAATTAAATCCTTCTTAGATAAGAGAAAAATCCAGGTTGTCCTCGATGGTCGTACATCTAACCAATATGATATAAATGCGGGGGTGCCCCAGGGTTCTATCCTTGGACCTCTATTGTTCCTGATATTCATAAATGACCTCCCCGACAACATTGCCTCTGAGATGGGTATATATGCTGATGACACTACACTCTATGGCAGGCACGACAGGAAGACGAATGAACACATTTCTAAAGAAATGGCAGAAACACCAGAGGAAGATTTCCAATCTGCGGTGGAATGGGGACAAAAGTGGTTGGTCGCGTTCAATGCTGCCAAGACTAAACTAGTTTCATTCAATAATTACAAGAAACCCTCTCTACCACCTATGGCAATGGCCAACGACTCTTTATCTGAGAGTACATCTTTCAAACTCCTTGGCCTAACGTTCACAGGAAACATGAGTTGGAACAATTACATTGAAGGCATTGCCAGGGCCGCTGCAAGAAAGGTGGGCTCTCTCTACCATGCTAGAAAACTACTAACACCCGAAAGTATCCTGTACCTCTATAAGGCCACCATTCGCCCATGTATGGAGTATTACTGTCACATTTGGGCTGGTGCATCTGCTACTAGTCTCTCGCTCCTTTACAAGGTTCAAAACAGAGTCGCAAACCTGATAGGCCCTGAACTGGCATCTAAGCTTCAGCCTCTGTCCCATCGACGAAATGTTGCATCCCTCTGCCTTTTCTACAAGTATTTTAGTGGTGAATGCTCTGACGAACTGCAAGCACTTGTGCCCCCACGACGTGAGCACCCTCGACAAACCCGACAGGCTGCTAAATCCCACCCCCACACTGTAGAGATCCCTAGATGTAAGAGATCTTTTTACTCCAATAGTTTCTTCCCCAGAACCGCTAGACCCTGGAATTCCATTCCAGGTCCCTGCTTCCCCAACAGTACTGACGTGCAGAAGTTCAAGTGTAACGTGAACCGACATCTTGCTGCCCAAATCCCTACATAGTACCCCAGTAGTTGTTGCCCCTGATAGTAGCCCCCTACACCAAAGCGGCAATTTGCCTTGTTTGGGGTGAAAATGTAAAAAAAAACAAATACTCTAGGGGTTGGATCTACTTTAAGCCCCAGATGACATGAACAAGATTTTTTTTTTACAATGACTTTTCTTTTTTTTTACAATGACTTTTCTTTTTTTTTACGATGAGTTTCCTTTTTTTACAATGACTTTTCTTTTTTTTTACAATGACTTTTCTTTTTTTTTACAATGACTTTTCTTTTTTTTTACAATGACTTCTGTTTTTTACAATGACTTCTGTTTTTTACAATGACTTCTGTTTTTTACAATGACTTTTCTTTTTTTTTACAAAGACTATACTTTTTTTTTTACAATGACTTTTCTTTTTTTTACAATGACTTTTCTTTTTTTTTACAATGACTTTTCTTTTTTTTTACAATGACTTTTCTTTTTTTTACAATGACTTTTCTTTTTTTTTTACAATGACTTTTCTTTTTTTTTTACAATGACTTTCTTTTTTTACAATGACTTTTTTTTACAATGACTTTTTTTTACAATGACTTTTCTTTTTTTTTACAATGACTTTTCTTTTTTTTTACAATGACTTTTCTTTTTTTTTACAATGACTTTTCTTTTTTTTTACAATGATTTTTCTTTTTTTTTACAATGACTTTTCTTTTTTTTTACAATGACTTTTCTTTTTTTTACAATGATTTTTGTTTACAATGACTTTTCTTTTTTTTACAATGACTTTTCTTTTTTTTTACAATGACTTTTCTTTTTTTTACAATGAGTTTCCTTTTTTTTACAATGAGTTTCCTTTTTTTACAATGACTTTTCTTTTTTTTTACAATGACTTTTCTTTTTTTTACAATGACTTTTCACTTTTTTTACAATGACTTTTCTTTTTTTACAATGACTTTTCGTTTTTTTACAATTACTTTTCTTTTTTTTACAATGACTTTTCTCTTTTTTTTACAATGACTTTTCTTTTTTTTTTCAATGACTTTTCTTTTTTTTTACAATGACTTTTTTTTTTTTACAATGACTTCTTTTTTTTACAATGACTTTTCTTTTTTTTTACAATGACTTTTTTTTTACAATGACTTTTCTTTTTTTTTTAAAATGACTTTTCTTTTTTTTACAATGACTTTTCTTTTTTTTACAATGACTTTTCTTTTTTTAACAATGATTTTTTAACAACGACTTTTCTTTTTTTTTACAATGATTTTTTTTCACAACGACTTTTCTTTTTTTATTACAATGATTTTTTTTACAAAGACTTTTCTTTTTTTTTACAATGATTTTTTTTTTTACAAAGACTTTTCTTTTTTTTTACAATGATTTTTTTTACAATGACTTTTCTTTTTTTTACAATGACTTTTCTTTTTTTTTACAATGACTTTTCTTTTTTTTACAATGACTTTTCTTTTTTTTTACAATGACTTTTCTTTTTTTACAATGACTTTTTTTTTTTACAATGATTTTTCTTATTTTTACAATGACTTTTCTTTTTTTTTACACTGAATTTTCTTTATTTACAATGACTTTTCTTTTTTTTTACAATGACTTTTCTTTTGTCTTTACAATGATTTTTTTTACAAAGACTTTTCTTTTTTTTTTACAATGATTTTTTTACAATGACGTTTCTTTTTTTTTACAATGACTTTTCTTTTTTTTTACAATGACTTTTCTTTTTTTTTACAATGACTATTCTTTTTTTTTACAATGACTATTCTTTTTTTTTTACAATGACTTTTCTTTTTTTTTACAATGATTTTTCTTATTTTTACAATGACTTTTCTTTTTTTTTACAATGACTTTTCTTTTTTTTACAATGACTTTTCTTTTTTTTTACAATGACTTTTCTTTTTTTTTACAATGACGTTTCTTTTTTTTTACAATGACTTTTCTTTTTTTACAATGACTTTTCTTTTTTTTTACAATGATCTTTCTTTTTTTTTACAATGACTTTTCTTTTTTTTACAATGACTTTTCTTTTTTTTACAATGATTTTTTTTACAATGACTTTTCTTTTTTTTACAATGACTTTTCTTTTTTTTTACAATGACTTTTCTTTTTTTACAATGACTTTTCTTTTTTTTTACAATGACTTTTCTTTTTTTTACAATGATTTTTTTTACAATGACTTTTCTTTTTTTTTTACAATGACTTTTCTTTTTTTTTACAATGACTTTTCTTTTTCTTTTACAATGACTTTTCTTTTTTTTTTTACAATGACTTTTCTTTTTTTTTACAATGACTTTTCTTTTATTTACAATGACTTTTCTTTTTTTACAATTACTTTTCTTTTTTTTACAATGACTTTTCTTTTTTTTTACAATGACTTTTCTTTTTTTTACAATGACTTTTCTTTTTTTTACAATGACTTTTTTTACAATGACTTTCCTTTTTTTTTTACAATAACTTTTCTTTTTTTTTACAATGACTTTCTTTTTTTACAATGACTTTTTTTTACAATGACTTTTCTTTTTTTTTACAATAACTTTTCTTTTTTTACAATGACTTTTTTTACAATGATTTTTCTTTTTTTTACAATGACTTTTCTTTTTTTTACAATGACTTTTCTTTTTTTTTACAATGACTTTTCTTTTTTTTTACAATGACTTTTCTTTTTTTTTACAATGACTTTTCTTTTTTTTTACAATGATTTTTCTTTTTTTTTACAATGATTTTTCTTTTTTTTTACAATGACTTTTCTTTTTTTTTACAATGACTTTTCTTTTTTTTACAATGACTTTTCTTTTTTTACAATGACTTTTCTTTTTTTTACAATGACTTTTCTTTTACAATGACTTTTCTTTTTTTTTACAATGACTTTTCTTTTTTTTACAATGATTTTTCTTTTTTTTTACAATGACTTTTCTTTTTTTACAATGACTTTTCTTTTTTTTACAATGACTTTTCTTTTTTTTTACAATGACTTTTCTTTTTTTTACAATGACTTTTCTTTTTTTTACAATGACTTTTTTTACAATGACTTTTCTTTTTTTTTACAATAACTTTTCTTTTTTTTTACAATGACTTTTCTTTTTTTACAATGACTTTTTTTACAATGATTTTTCTTTTTTTTACAATGACTTTTCTTTTTTTTTACAATGACTTTTCTTTTTTTTTACAAAGTACTTTTATTTTTTTTTACACTGATTTTTTTTTTTACAATGATTTTTCTTTTTTTTTACAATGACTTTTCTTTTTTTTTACAATGACTTTTCTTTTTTTTACAATGACTTTTCTTTTTTTTACAATGATTTTTCTTTTTTTTTACAATGACTTTTCTTTTCTTTTTACAATGACATTTCTTTTTTTTTACAATGACTTTTCTTTTTCTTTTACAATGACTTTTCTTTTTTTTTTACAATGACTTTTCTTTTTTTTTACAATGATTTTTTTTTTTTTACAATGACTTTTCTTTTTTTACAATAACGTTTCTTTTTTTTACAATGACTTTTCTTTTTTTTTACAATGACTTTTCTTTTTTTTACAATGACTTTTCTTTTTTTACAATGACTTTTCTTTTTTTTACAATGACTTTTTTTTACAATGACTTTTCTTTTTTTTTTACAATAACTTTTCTTTTTTTTTACAATGACTTTCTTTTTTTACAATGAATTTTTTTTACAATGACTTTCCTTTTTTTACGATGACTTTTTTTACACTGAATTTTCTTTTTTTTACAATGACTTTTCTTTTTTTTTACAATGACTTTTCTTTTTTTTTACAATGACTTTTCTTTTTTTTTACAATGACTTTTCTTTTTTTTTACAATGATTTTTCTTTTTTTTTACAATGACTTTTCTTTTTTTTTACAATGACTTTTCTTTTTTTTTACAATGACTTTTCTTTTTTTTACAATGACTTTTCTTTTTTTTACAATGATTTTTCTTTTTTTTTACAATGATTTTTCTTTTTTTTTACAATGACTTTTCTTTTTTTTTTACAATGACTTTTCTTTTTCTTTTACAATGACTTTTCTTTTTCTTTTACAATGACTTTTCTTTTTTTTTTACAATGACTTTTCTTTTTTTTTACAATGACTTTTCTTTTTTTTACAATGATTTTTTTTTACAATGACTTTTCTTTTTTTTACAATGACTTTTTTTTTTTTTTTACAATGACTTTTCTTTTTTTTACAATGACTTTTCTTTTTTTTTTACAATGACTTTTCTTTTTTTACAATGATTTTTTTTTACAATGACTTTTCTTTTTTTTTTACAATGACTTTTCTTTTTTTTTACAATGACTTTTCTTTTTCTTTTACAATGACTTTTCTTTTTTTTTACAATGACTTTTCTTTTTTTTTACAATGACTTTTCTTTTTTTTTACAATGACTTTTCTTTTTTTTTACAATGATTTTTCTTTTTTTTTACAATGACTTTTCTTTTTTTTACAATGACTTTTCTTTTTTTTTACAATGACTTTTCTTTTTTTTACAATGACTTTTCTTTTTTTTACAATGATTTTTCTTTTTTTTTACAATGATTTTTCTTTTTTTTTACAATGACTTTTCTTTTTTTTTTTACAATGACTTTTCTTTTTCTTTTACAATGACTTTTCTTTTTCTTTTACAATGACTTTTCTTTTTTTTTTACAATGACTTTTCTTTTTTTTACAATGACTTTTCTTTTTTTTACAATGATTTTTTTTTACAATGACTTTTCTTTTTTTTACAATGACTTTTCTTTTTTTTTACAATGACTTTTCTTTTTTTTTACAATGACTTTTCTTTTTTTTTTACAATGACTTTTCTTTTTTTACAATGATTTTTTTTTACAATGACTTTTCTTTTTTTTTACAATGACTTTTCTTTTTTTTTACAATGACTTTTCTTTTTCTTTTACAATGACTTTTCTTTTTTTTTACAATGACTTTTCTTTTTTTTTACAATGACTTTTCTTTTTTTTTACAATGACTTTTCTTTTTTTACAATGACTTTTCTTTTTTTTACAATGACTTTTCTTTTTTTTTACAATGACTTTTCTTTTTTTTACAATGACTTTTCTTTTTTTTATAATGACTTTTTTTACAATGACTTTTCTTTTTTTTTACAATAACTTTTCTTTTTTTTTTACAATGACTTTCTTTTTTTACAATGACTTTTTTTTACAATGACTTTTCTTTTTTTTTACAATAACTTTTCTTTTTTTTTACAATGATTTTTCTTTTTTTTACAATGACTTTTCTTTTTTTTTACAATGACTTTTCTTTTTTTTTACAATGACTTTTGTTTTTTTTTACAATGGCTTTTCTTTTTTTTTACAATGACTTTTCTTTTTTTACAATGACTTTTCTTTTTTTTACAATGACTTTTCTTTTTTTTTACAATGACTTTTCTTTTTTTTACAATGACTTTTCTTTTTTTTATAATGACTTTTTTTACAATGACTTTTCTTTTTTTTTACAATAACTTTTCTTTTTTTTTTACAATGACTTTCTTTTTTTACAATGACTTTTTTTTACAATGACTTTTCTTTTTTTTTACAATAACTTTTCTTTTTTTTTACAATGATTTTTCTTTTTTTTACAATGACTTTTCTTTTTTTTTACAATGACTTTTCTTTTTTTTTACAATGACTTTTGTTTTTTTTTACAATGGCTTTTCTTTTTTTTACAATGACTTTTCTTTTTTTTACAATGATTTTTCTTTTTTTTACAATGACTTTTCTTTTTTTTTACAATGACTTTTCTTTTTTTTTACAATGACTTTTCTTTTTTTTACAATGACTTTTCTTTTTTTTACAATGATTTTTCTTTTTTTTTACAATGACTTTTCTTTTTTTTTTACAATGACTTTTCATTTTTTTTACAATGACTTTTCTTTTTTTTTGCAATGATATTTTTTTACAAAGACTATTCTTTTTTTACAATGACTTTTCTTTTTTTTACAATGACTTTTCTTTTTTTTTACAATGACTTTTCTTTTTTTTTACAATGACTTTTCTTTTTTTTTACAATGATTTTTTTTTACAAAGACTTTTCTTTTTTTTACAATGACTTTTCTTTTTTTTACAATGACTTTTCTTGTTTTTTACAATGACTTTTCTTTTTTTACAATGACTTTTCTTTTTTTTACAATGACTTTTCTTTTTTTTTTTACAATGACTTTTCTTTTTTTTTACAATGATTTTCTTTTTTTACAATTATTTTATTTACAATGAAGCAATGAAGATGATGCGTATGATATATGAAAGATGAAATGGTGATGCGTATAATATATGCGGGTGATGCCGGGGGGTAATGAGAACCTTAAAACACCCCAAAATAAATAAAAATTACAGTAATAAAAAATAAATGAACCAAATAAAACGTTAAGCGATGAACGTGTTAATCAGGACCCACCCTTACCTATTTAATTTTGAAATGCTTCCTGTGTTCCGGTATCAGCCGAAAACAAGGGAGCACTTCCTAAGAGGGAATGGGCACAACTACGGACAAAATAAAGGGGGGGATATTCGGTGACCTCCAAGAAAAATACCATTGAGACAGGTTAACTGTATTTATTTAAAAAGAAAATACAATTTTCTTTATATATGGATTGTGGAATCGCATTCACTAGCAAAAGATCTAGCTAATTTGCATATTCTTTTAAACATTCATTTTAATTAATCCCCTATTAGTTTTTTTTCGGTTTTCTTATGAGATGATCATCTTTAGTTAACTATTACGTGTAATTATATTCATGCAGATATTCTACATGATTTATACTTGCATAATATTTGCGTAAACCGTTTACAGTAAACACAAAATCGTTTCCATATATATTTATGTATACGTATATATTTTTGTTTAACAAATTTTGCCTACCAAACTCTTCCTAGAGTTTTTGGTGTATAGACATGAAACTTCATATATAAGGTATTTGAATCCATGCGAAATTTTATATTTGGGTTTAAGCCCGGAAAAATCGGTGCAAAAGTGTGGAAATTAAAAAAAAAAAATGAAATTTGCCGGGTGAAGAACGAACGCCGGCATTCCGAATGCATAATGTATTAGCTATTGGTTCATGTTTTAAATTTTAGCCTTGCAGTAAACATGTTTTCATAGCCCAGTCATTGATGTCAGGGGCTAAATAAACCGTGAACTGAAGGTTTTGGTTTCGATTCTAGGCGGTGGTTTACGAGTCTTTTTTTTCATATACTTTTCATATCATTGCTATATATAGCATCGAATCTATCTATTTATCTCTATATATAAAAGCGAAAATGTATGTATGTATATATATTTGGGTTTTAACTCGGAAAAGTCGGTGCAAAAGTGAACATTTAAAAAAATGAAATTTGCCAGGTGAAGGTCGAACGCCGGCATTACGAATGCATAACATAGTAGCTATTGGTTCATGTTTTAATTTTTAGCCTTGCAGTAAACATGTTTTCATAGCCCAGTCATTGACGGCAGAGGCAAAATAAATCGTTAGCTGAACGTTTTGGTTTCGATTCTCAGTGGTGGCGCACGAGTCTTTATTTATTTTTTTTATACATTTTTAAATTATTACTATATATTGTGCCCAATCTATCTATCTATCTATAAAAGTGAAAGTGGCTGTGTGTGTCTGTCTGTCTGTCTGTGTACATTTCCCTACACAATAACTGTCAATTTTCAGTCTTTTCCTCCTTTGTGGTGCGGGTTCGATCCTGCCTTCCTACTACCACATTATTATTTTTTTTTGCTAAGCACACACATCCAAACACTCGGGCAACGCCGGGCACTCATGCTAGTATATATATATATATATAAATATATATATATATATATATATATATATATATATATATATATATATATATATATATATATAAGTGAACGTGTCTGTCTGTGTGTCTGTGTACATTTCCCTACGCTATAACTCTGTCAATTCTAAGTCTACAGACTCGAAAGTTGATATACAGGGTACTGAGATTTGGGAAAATTTTTGTAAACTGGTAGTGCTAGTGTGTATATATATATATGTGTATATATATATATATATATATATATATATATATATATATATACAAATTTGTGTCAGGTCATGTCATATGCTACTGGTACCATGTAACCCAGTACTACCTGTCTCATGGTCGGGGCATCGGCCACTAAACTGGTTTCCCCACCAGACTTGTTTGGTGAGGAGGGCGGCTAGTCTCCCTGAAGGATTAAAAACAAGACCTTCCAAAGGGCGATTGAACTCTTTTTCTGGGTCAACGGCCAACTAGCACCGTGTATATTTGTGTGTGTATACGTGTATTGGGGTGGAGAGGGCTCTCGTAAGCCGTGGTGAAGGCAACCTTTCTAGAAGCAAATTTCTGATTTTTAAAACCATAAAGCGGGAGACCAGTACCCGCATTAAGCTGGCCTGCAGTTTAATTTGTTGCTGGCTATCTTGCTCTTGCTTGTTGCTGGATTTCAACATTTTGAACCGAGATAGAGACTTAGCTGTCGTACAAAGCTAAGACTCTGTAACATCATCTGTGTATAGATACTCCCTCAGGCATTTGGGCTCATGGATTTTAAATGTCTGAGGGAGTGGCACTCGTCTGACAAGACGTTGCAATCA
>NC_136524.1:3726363-3831363 GCF_053919585.1 Euprymna scolopes
GAATTTAGCAAGGAATCTGTAAACCTATCGGAATCGGGAATTTAGCAAGGAATCAGTAAATGTATCGGAATCGGGAATTCATCAAGGAATCAGTAAACGTATCGGACTAGGGAATTTATCAAGGAATCAGTAAACGTATCGGAATCGGGAATTTAGTAAGGAATCAGTAAACGTATCGGAATCGGGAATTTAGTAAGAAATCAGTAAATGTATCGGAATCAGGAATTTAGCAAGAAATCAGTAAACGTATCGGAATCGGGAATTTAGTGAGAAATCGGTAAATGAAAGCAGGAATTTAGCAAAGAATCAGTCAATGTATCGGAATCGTGAATTTAGCAAGGAATTCGTAAACGTATGTGAATCGGGAATTTAGTAAGAAATAAGTGAACGTATCGGAATCGGGAATTTAACAAGGAAACAGTAAACGTATCGGTATCAGGAATTTAGCAAGTAATCAGTAAACGTATCGGAATTGGGAATTTTGTAAGAAATCGGTAAACATATCAGAATCGGGAATGTTGTGAGAAATCGGTAAACGTATCGGAATTGGGAATTTAGCAAGGAATCAGTAAATTTCTCCGAATCGGGACTTTAGCAAGGAATCAGTAAATATATCAGAATCGGGAATTTGGCAAGGAATCAGTAAGCGTATCGGAATCTGGACTTTAGCAAGGAATCAGTTAAGTTATCGGAATCGGGAATTAAGCAAGGAACCAGTAAAGGTATCGGAATCAGGAATTTAGCAAGGAATCAGTAAATGTATCGGAATCTGGAATAAAGCAAGGAATCAGTAAACGTATCGGAATCGGAAATTTTGCTAGGGATCAGTAAACGTATCGGAATCGGGAATTTTGCAAGGAATCAGTAAACGTATCGGAATCGGGAATTTTGTAAGAAATCGGTAAACGTATCAGAATCGGGAATTTTGTGAGAAATCGGTAAACGTATCAGAATCGGGAATTTAGCAAGGAATCAGTTAACATATCGGAATCGGGACTTTAGCAAGGAATCAGTTTAGTTATCGGAATCGTGAATTTAGCAAGGAATCAGTAAACGTATCGAAATCAGGAATTTAGTAAGAAATCGCTAAATGAAACCATGAATTTAGTAAGGAATCAGTAAATGTATTGGAATCTAGAATTAAGCAAGGAATCAGTAAACCTATCGGAATCAGGAATTTAGCAAGAAATCAGTGAACGTATCGGAATAGTGAATTCCGCAAGGAACCAGCAAACGTATCGGAATCGAGAATGTTGTAGGAAATCGGTTAATGGAATCAGGAATTTAGTAAGGAATCAGTAAACTTATTGGAATCGGGAATTTAGCAAGGGATCAGTAAACGTATCTGAATCGGGAATTCACAATGAATCAGTAAACGTATCGGAATCGGGAATTTTGCAAGACATCAGTAGACATATCTGAATAGGGAATTTGGCAAGGAATCTATAAACGTATCAGAAGCTGGACTTGTACAAGGGATCAGTAAACGTATCGGAATCGGGAATTTTGCAAGGAATCGATAAACGAATCGGAATCGGGAATTTTGCAAGGACTCAGTAAGCGTATCTGAATCGGGAATGTAGCAAGGAATCAGTAAACGTATCGGAATTTGGAATTTTGCAAGGAATCGGTAAACGTATCGGAATCGGTAAACATATCGGAATCGGGAATTTTGCAAGGTCTCAGTAAACGTATCGGAATAGGGAATGTAGCAAGGAATCGGTAAATCGAAGCAGGAATTTTGTAAGGAATCATTAAACGTGTCGGAATCGGGAATTTAGCAAGTAATCACTAAACCTATCGGAATCAAGAATTTAGCAAGGAATCTGTAAACCTATCAGAATCGGGAATTACGCAAGGAATCAGTAAACGTATCGGAATCGGGAATTTAGCAAGGAATCGGTTGACGTATCGGAATCAAGAATTCATCAAGGAATCAGTAAACGTATCGGAATTGGGAATTTAGCAAGGAATCAGTAAACGTATCGGAATCAGAAATGTAGCAAGGAATCAGTAAACGTATCGGAATCAGGAATTTGGCAAGGAATCAGTACGCGTATCGGAATCGGGAATTCAGTGAGAAATCGGTAAATGGAAGCAGGAATTTAGCAAGGAATCAGTAAACATATCGGTATCGGGAATTTAGCAAGGAATGAGTAAACGTATCAGAATCAGGTATTTATCAAGGAATCAGTAAACATAGCGGAATCGGGAATTATGTAAGAACTCGGTAAATGGAAGCAGGAATTTAGCAAGGAATCAGTCAATGTATCGGAATCGTGAATTTAGCAAGGAATCTGTAAACGTATGTGAATCTGGAATTTAGTAAGAAATCAGTAAACGTATCGGAATTGGGAATTTAGCAAGGAATCAGTAAATATATCAGAATCGGGAATTTAGCAAGGAATCAGTAAACGTATGGGACTTCGGACTTAAGCAAGGAATCAGTTAAGTTATCGGAATCGGGAATTTAGCAAGGAATCAGTAAACGTAGCGTAATCGTGAATGTAGCAAGGAATTAGTAAACGTATCGGAATCAGGAATTTATTAAGAAATCGGTATATGGAACCATGAATTTAGTAAGGAATCAGTAAATGTATCGGAATCAGGAATTTAGCAAGGAATCAGTAAACGTATCTGAATCGGGAATTAACAATGAATCAGTAAACGTATCAGAATCGGGAATTGTGCAAGGGATCAGTAAACGTATTGGAATCGGGAATTTAGCAAGGAATCAGTAAACGTATCGGAATCGGGAATTTAGCAAGGAATCCGTAAACGTATCGGAATCGGGAATTAAGCAACGAATCAGTAAACCTATCGGAATCGGAATTAATCAAGGAACCAGTAAACGTATCGGAATAGGGAATTATGTAAGAAATCGGTAAATGGAAGCAGGAATTAAGCAAGGAATCAGTAAACGTATCAGAATCGGGAATTTAGCAAGGAATCAGTAAACGTATCGGAAATTATGTAAGAAATCGGAAAATGGAAGTAGGACTTAGCAAGGAATCAGTAAACGTATCGGAATCGGGAATTATGTAAGAAATCAGTAAATGGAAGCAGGAATAACCAAGGAATCAGTAAATGTATCGGGATAGAGAATTTAGTAAGTAATCGGTAACCGTATCGGAATCGGAATAAAGCAAGGAACCAGTAAACGTATCCGAATCGGGAATTTAGCAAGGAACCAGTAAACGTAACGGAATCAGGAATTTTGTAAGAAATCGGAAAATGGAATCAGGAATTTAGTAAGGAATCAGTAAACGTATCGGAATCGGAATTTTGCAAGGAATCAGTAAACGTATCGGAATCGGGAATTTCGTAAGAAATCGGTAAACGTATCGGATTCGGGATTTTAGCAAGGAATCAGTAAACGTATCGGAATTGGGATTTTAGCAAGGAATCCGTAAACGTATCGGAATCGGGAATTTAGTAAGGACTCAGTAAACGTATAGGAATCAGAATTTAGCAAGGAATCTGTAAACCTATCGGAATTAGGAATTTAGCAAGGAATCAGTAAATATATCGGAATCGGGAATTTAGCAAGAAATCAGTAAACGTATCGGAATCGGTAATTTAGCAAGGAATCAGTAAACGTATCGGACTCGAGAATTTAGCAAATAATCAGTAAACGTATCGGAATCCGAATTTAGCAAGGAACCAGTAAACGTATCGGAATCGGGAATTGTGTAAGAAATCGGTAAATGGAAGCAGAAATTTAGCAAGGAATCAGTAAAGGTATCGGAATCGGAATTTTGCAAGGAATCAGTAAACGTATCGGAATCGGGAATTTCGTAAGAAATCGGTAAACGTATCGGATTCGGGATTTTAGCAAGGAATCAGTAAACGTATCGGAATTGGGATTTTAGCAAGGAATCCGTAAACGTATCGGAATCGGGAATTTAGTAAGGACTCAGTAAACGTATAGGAATCAGAATTTAGCAAGGAATCTGTAAACCTATCGGAATTAGGAATTTAGCAGGGAATCAGTAAATATATCGGAATCGGGAATTTAGCAAGAAATCAGTAAACGTATCGGAATCGGTAATTTAGCAAGGAATCAGTAAACGTATCGGATGCGGAATTTTGCAAGGAATAAGTACACGTATCGGAATCGGAAATAATGTAAGAAATCGATATATGGAAGCAGGAATTTAGCAAGGATTCAGTAAGCGTATCGGAATTGGGAATTTAGCAAGGACTCAGTAAACATATCGGAATCGGGACTTTAGCAAGGAATCAGTGAACGTATCAAAATCGGGAATTAAGCAAGGAATCCGTAAACATATTGGAATCGGGAATTTAGCAAGGAAGTAGTAAACGTATCGGAATCAGGAATTTCGTAAGCAATCGGTATATGGAAGCAGGAATTTAGTAAGGAATCAGTAAACGTATCGGAGTCGGGAATTTAGTAAGAAATCGGTAAATTGAAGCAGGAATATTGTAAGGATTCAGTAAACGTATCAGAATCGGGAATTAAGCAAGAAATCAGTAAATCTATCGGAATCGGAATTTAGCAAGGTATCAGTAAACGTATCAGACTCGGGAATTATCTAAGAAATCGGTAAATGGAGCAGGAATTAAGCAAGGAATAAGGAAACGTATCGGAATCGGGAATCAAACAAGGAATCAGTAAACCTATCGGAATCGGAATTTCGCAAGGAATCAGTAAACGTATAAGAATCGGGAATTTCGCAAGCAATCAGTAAACGTATCGGAATCGGGAATTTCGCAAGGAATCAGTAAACCTATCGGAATTGGAATTAAGCCAGGAACCAGTAAGCGTATCGGAATCAGGAATTATGTAAGAAATCGGGAAATAGAAACAGGAATAACCAAGGAATCAGTAAACGTATCGGAATCAGGAATTTAGCAAGGAATCAGTAAACGTATCGGAATTCAAATTTACCAACGAACCAGTAAACGTATCGGAATCGGGAATTTCGTAAGAAATCCGTAAATGGAAGCAGGAATTTAGTAAGGACTCAGTAAACCTATCAGAATCGGGACTTTAGCCAAGAATCAGTAAACGTATCGGAATCGGGAATTTTGCAAGGATTCAATAAAAGTATCGGAATCGGGACTGTGGCAAGGAATCAGTAAAAGTATCGGAATCGGGACTGTGGCATGGAATCAGTAAAAGTATAGGAATCGGGACTGTGGCAAGGAATCAGTAAATGTATCGGAATCGGGAATTTAGCAAGGAATCAGTGAACGTATCGGAATCCGGAATTTAGCAAGGAACCAGTAAACGTATCGGAATCGGTAATTTTGCAAGGAGTCAGGAAAATTATCGGTATCGGGAATTTTGTAAGAAATCGGTAAATGGAAGCAGCAATTGAGTAAGGAATCAGGTAATGTATCGAAATCGGAAATAAAGCAAGGAATCAGTAAACGTATCGGAATCGGAATTCATCAAGGAATCAGTAAATTTATCCGAATCGGGATTTTAGCAAGAAATCAGTAAACGTATCGGAATCGGGAATTTAGCAAGGAATCAGTAAACGAATCGGAATCGGGAATTTAGCAAGGAATCAGTAAACGAATCGGAATCGGGAATTAAGCAACGAATCAAAAAACGTATCGGAATCGTAGATTTAGCAAGGAATCGGTAAACGTATCGGAATCGGGAATTTAGCAAGGACTCAGTAAACGTATTGAAATCGGGAATGTACCAAGGAATTAGTAAACGTATCGGAATCGAGAATTTAGCAAGGAATCAGTAAACGTTTCGGAATCGGGACTTAAGCAAGGAATCAGTAAACGTATCGGAATCGGGATTTAGCAAGGAATCAGTAAACGTATCAGAATCGGGGCTTCAGCAAGGAATCAGTAAACGTATCGGAATCGGGAACTTAAAAAAGAATCAGTAAACGTATCAGAATCGGGAATTTAGTAACCAATCAGTAAATGTATCGGAATCGGGAATTTTGTAAGAAATCGGTAAATGGAATCAGGAATTTAGTAAGGAATCAGTAAACGTATCAGAATCGGGAATTTAGCAAGGAATCAGTAAACGTATTGGAATCGGAATTTAGCAAGGAATCAGTACACGTATCGGAATCGGAAATTATGTAAGAAATCGGTAAATGGAAGCAGAAATAACAAAGGAATCAGTAAACATATCGGAGTCGGGAATTTAGTAAGAAATCGGTAAACGTATCGGAATCGGGAATTTAGCAAGGAATCAGTAAACGTATCGGAATCGGGAATTTATCAAGGAATCAGTAAATGTATCGGAAGAGGGAATTTTGTAAGGAATCAGTAACCGTATTGGAATCGGGAATTTAGTAAGGAATCAGTACACGTATCGGAATCGGGAATTTTGCAAGGAATCAGTAAACTTATCGGAATCGGGAATTTTGCAAGGAATCAGTAAGCGTTTCGAAATATGGAATTTAGCAAGGAATCTGTAAACGTATTGGAATCGGGAATTTTGCAAGGAATCAGTAAACGTATTGGAATCGGGAATTCAGACAGGAATCAGTAAGCGTTTCGAAATAGGGAATTTAGCAAGGAATCAGTAAACGTATTGGAATCGGTTATTTTGCAAGGAATCAGTAAACCTGTCGGAATCAAGCATGTAGCAAAAAGTCAGTAAACCTATCGGAATCAAGAACTTAGCAACGAATCACTAAACGTATCGGAATCAGGAATGTAGTTAGGAATCGATAAATCGAAGCAGGAATTTTGTAAGGAATCGGTAAACGTATCGGAATCGGGAATTTTGCAAGGAATCAGTAAATGTATCAGAATCGGGAATTAAGCGAGGAATCAGTAAACGTATTGGAATCGGGAATTTTGCAAGGAATCGGTAAACCTATCGGAATCGGGAATTTAGCAAGGAATCAGTAAACCTATCGGAATCGAGAATTTAGCAAGGAATCACTAAACGTATCGGAATCAGGAATTTAGTAAGGAATCGGTAAACCTATCCGAATCGGGAATTTATTAAGGAATCAGTAAACCTATCGGAATCGGGAATTCAGACAGGAATCAGTAACCCTATCGGAATCAAGAATTTAGCAACGAATCACTAAACGTATCGGAATCAGGAATTTAGTAAGGAATCGGTAAATCGAAGCAGGAATTCTGTAAGGAATCAGAAAACGTATCGGAATCGGGAATTTTGCAAGGAATCAGTAAACGTATTGGAATCGGGAATTTTGCAAGAAATCAGTAAACGTATCGGAATTGGGAATTTACCAAGGAATCAGTAAACCTATCGGAATCGGGAATTCAGAGAGGAATCAGTAACCCTATCGGAATCAAGAATTTAGCAACGAATCACTAAACGTATCGGAATCAGGAATTTAGTAAGGAATCGGTAAATCGAAGCAGGAATTTTGTAAGGAATCGGTAAACGTATCGGAATCGGGAATTTTGCAAGGAATCAGTAAATGTATCAGAATCGGGAATTTAGCAAGGCATCAGTAAACGTATTGGAATGGGGAATTTTGCAAGGAATCGGTAAACGTATCGGAATCGGGAATTTCGCAAGGAATCAGTAAATGTATCGGAATCGGGAATTTAGCAAGGAATCAGTAAACGTATTGGAATCGAGAATTTTGCAAGGAATCGGTAAACCTATCGGAATCGGGAATTTAGCAAGGAATCAGTAAACCTATCAGAATCGGGAATTAAGACAGGAATCAGTAACCCTATCGGAATCAAGAATTTCGCAAGGAATCACTAAACGTATCGGAATCAGGAATTTAGTAAAGAATCGGTAAACCTATCCGAATCGGGAATTTATTAAGGAATCAGTAAACCTATCGGAATCGGGAATTCAGACAGGAATCAGTAACCCTATCGGAATCAAGAATTTAGCAACGAATAACTAAACGTATCGGAATCAGGAATTTAGTAAGGAATCGGTAAATCGAAGCAGGAATTTTGTAAGGAATCGGTAAACGTATCGGAATCGGGAATTTTGCAAGGAATCAGTAAATGTATCAGAATCGGGAATTTAGCAAGGAATCAGTAAACGTATTGGGATCAGGGATTTTGCAAGGAATCGGTAAACGTATCGGAATCGGGAATTTCGCAAGGAATCAGTAAATGTATCGGAATCGGGAATTTAGCAAGGAATTAGTAAACGTATTGGATTTGAGAATTTTGCAAGGAATCAGTAAACCTATCGGAATCGGGAATTTAGCAAGGAATCAGTAAACCTATCGGAATCGGGAATTCAGACAGGAATCAGTAACCCTATCGGAATCAAGAATTTTGCATGGAATCACTAAACGTACGGAATCAGGAATTTAGTAAGGAATCGGTAAACCTATCCGAATCGGGAATTTTTTAAGGAATCAGTAAACCTATCGGAATCGGGAATTCAGACAGGAATCATTAACCCTATCGGAATCAAGAATCTAGCAACGAATCACTAAACGTATCGGAATCAGGAATTTTTTAAGGAATCGGTAAATCGAAGCAGGAATTTTGTAAGGAATCGTTAAACGTATCGGAATCGGGAATTTTGCAAGGAATCAGTAAACGTATGGGAATCGGGAATTTCGCAAGGAATCAGTAAATGTATCGGAATCGGGAATTTAGCAAGGAATCAGTAAACGTATTGGAATCGAGAATTTTGCACGGAATCGGTAAACCTATCGGAATCGGGAATTTAGCAACGAATCAGTAAACCTATCGGAATCGGGAATTCAGACAGGAATCAGTAACCCTATCGGAATCAAGAATTTAGCAAGGAATCACTAAACGTATCGGAATCAGAAATTTAGTAAGGAATCGGTAAACCTATCCGAATCGGGAATTTATTAAGGAATCAGTAAACCTATCGGAATCGGGAATTTAGACAGGAATCAGCAACCCTAACGGAATCAAGAATTTAGCAAGGAATCACTAAACGTATCGGAATCAGGAATTTAGTAAGGAATTTGTAAACCTATCCGAATCGGGAATTTATTAAGGAATCAGTAAACCTATCGGAATCGGGAATTCAGACAGGAATCATTAACCCTATCGGAATCAAGAATTTAGCAACAAATCACTAAACGTATCGGAATCAGGAATTTAGTAAGGAATCGGTAAATCGAAGCAGGAATTTTGTAAGGAATCGGTAAACGTATCGGAATGCGGAATTTCGCAAGGAATCAGTTAACGTATTGGAATCGGGAATTTCGCAAGGAATCAGTAAATGTATCGGAATCGGGAATTTAGCAAGGAATAAGTAAACGTATTGGAATCGAGAATTTTGCAAGGAATCGGTAAACCTATCGGAATCGGGAATTTAGCAAGGAATCAGTAAACCTATCGGAATCGGGAATTCAGACAGAAATCAGTAACCCTATCGGAATCAAGAATTTAGCAAGGAATCACTAAACGTATCGGAATCAGGAATTTAGACAGGAATCGGTAAACCTATCCGAATCGGGAATTTATTAAGGAATCGGTAAACCTATCGGAATCGGGAATTTAGCAAGGAATCAGTAAACCTATCGGAATCGGGAATTCAGACAGGAATCAGTAACCCTATCGGAATCAAGAATGTAGCAACGAATCACTAAACGTATCGGAATCAGGAATTTAGTAAGGAATCGGTAAATCGAAGCAGGAATTTTGTAAGGAATCGGTAAACGTATCGGAATTGGGAATTTTGCAAGGAATCAGTAAATGTATCAGAATCGGGAATTTAGCAAGGAATTAGTAAACGTATTGGAATCGGGAATTTTGCAAGGAATCGGTAAACGTATCGGAATCGGGAATTTCGCAAGGAATCAGTAAATGTATCGGAATCGGGAATTTAGCAAGGAATCAGTAAACGTATTGGAATCGAGAATTTTGCAAGGAATCGGTAAACCTATCGGAATCGGGAATTTGGCAAGGAATCAGTAAACCTATCGGAATCGGGAATTCAGACAGGAATCAGTAACCCTATCGGAATCAAGAATTTAGCAAGGAATCACTAAACGTATCGGAATCAGGAATTTAGTAAGGAATCGGTAAACCTATCCGAATCGGGAATTTATTAAGGAATCAGTAAACCTATCGGAATCGGGAATTCAGACAGGAATTAGTAACCCTATCGGAATCAAGAATTTAGCAACGAATCACTAAACGTATCGGAATCAGGAATGTAGTAAGGAATCGGTAAATCGAAGAAGGAATTTTGTAAGGAATCGGTAAACGTATCGGAATCGGGAATTTTACAAGGAATCAGTAAACGTATCGGAATCGGGAATTTCGCAAGGAATCAGTAAATGTATCGGAATCGGGAATTTAGCAAGGAATCAGTAAACGTATCGGAATCGGGAATTTCGCAAGGAATCAGTAAATGTATCGGAATCGGGAATTTAGCAAGGAATCAGTAAACGTATTGGAATCGAGAATTTTGCAAGGAATCCGTAAATGTATCGGAATCGGGAATTTAGCAAGGAATCAGTAAACCTATCGGAATCGGGAATTCAGACAGGAATCAGTAACCCTATCGGAATCAAGAATTTAGCAAGGAATCACTAAACGTATCGGAATCAGGAATTTAGTAAGGAATCGGTAAACCTATACGAATCGGGAATTTATTAAGGAATCAGTAAACCTATCGGAATCGGGAATTCAGACAGGAATAAGTAACCCTATCGGAATCAAGAATGTAGCAACGAATCACTAAACGTATCGGAATCAGGAATTTAGTAAGGAATCGGTAAATCGAAGCAGGAATTTTGTAAGGAATCGGTAAACGTATCGGAATCGGGAATTTCGCAAGGAATCAGTAAACGTATCGGAATCGGGAATTTCGCAAGGAATCAGTAAATGTATCGGAATCGGGAATTTAGCAAGGAATCAGTAAACGTATTGGAATCGAGAATTTTGCAAGGAATCGGTAAACCTATCGGAATCGGGAATTTAGCAAGGAATCAGTAAACGTATTGGAATCGAGAATTTTGCAAGGAATCGGTAAACCTATCGGAATCGGGAATTTAGCAAGGAATCAGTAAACCTATCGGAATCTGGAATTCAGACAGGAATCAGTAACCCTATCGGAATCAAGAATTTAGCAAGGAATCACTAAACGTATCGGAATCAGGAATTTAGTAAGGAATCGGTAAACCTATCCGAATCGGGAATTTATTAAGGAATCAGTAAACCTATCGGAATCGGGAATTCAGACAGGAATTAGTAACCCTATCGGAATCAAGAATTTAGCAACGAATCACTAAACGTATCGGAATCAGGAATGTAGTAAGGAATCGGTAAATCGAAGAAGGAATTTTGTAAGGAATCGGTAAACGTATTGGAATTGGGAATTTTGCAAGGAATCAATAAATGTATCAGAATCGGGAATTTAGCAAGGAATCAGTAAACGTATTGGAATCGGGAATTTTGCAAGGAATCAGTAAATGTATCGGAATCGGGAATTTAGCAAGGAATCAGTAAACGTATTGGAATCGAGAATTTTACAAGGAATCGGTAAACCTATCTGAATCGGGAATTTAGCAAGGAATCAGTAAACCTATCAAGATCGGGAATTCAGACAGGAATCAGTAACCCTATCGGAATCAAGAATTTAGCAAGGAATCACTAAACGTATCGGAATCAGGAATTTAGTAAGGAATCGGTAAACCTATCCGAATCGGGAATTTATTAAGGAATCAGTAAACCTATCGGAATCGGGAATTCAGACAGGAATTAGTAACCCTATCGGAATCAAGAATTTAGCAACGAATCACTAAACGTATCGGAATCAGGAATGTAGTAAGGAATCGGTAAATCGAAGAAGGAATTTTGTAAGGAATCGGTAAACGTATCGGAATCGGGAATTTTACAAGGAATCAGTAAACGTATCGGAATCGGGAATTTCGCAAGGAATCAGTAAATGTATCGGAATCGGGAATTTAGCAAGGAATCAGTAAACGTATCGGAATCGGGAATTTCGCAAGGAATCAGTAAATGTATCGGAATCGGGAATTTAGCAAGGAATCAGTAAACGTATTGGAATCGAGAATTTTGCAAGGAATCCGTAAATGTATCGGAATCGGGAATTTAGCAAGGAATCAGTAAACCTATCGGAATCGGGAATTCAGACAGGAATCAGTAACCCTATCGGAATCAAGAATTTAGCAAGGAATCACTAAACGTATCGGAATCAGGAATTTAGTAAGGAATCGGTAAACCTATACGAATCGGGAATTTATTAAGGAATCAGTAAACCTATCGGAATCGGGAATTCAGACAGGAATAAGTAACCCTATCGGAATCAAGAATGTAGCAACGAATCACTAAACGTATCGGAATCAGGAATTTAGTAAGGAATCGGTAAATCGAAGCAGGAATTTTGTAAGGAATCGGTAAACGTATCGGAATCGGGAATTTCGCAAGAAATCAGTAAACGTATCGGAATCGGGAATTTCGCAAGGAATCAGTAAATGTATCGGAATCGGGAATTTAGCAAGGAATCAGTAAACGTATTGGAATCGAGAATTTTGCAAGGAATCGGTAAACCTATCGGAATCGGGAATTTAGCAAGGAATCAGTAAACGTATTGGAATCGAGAATTTTGCAAGGAATCGGTAAACCTATCGGAATCGGGAATTTAGCAAGGAATCAGTAAACCTATCGGAATCTGGAATTCAGACAGGAATCAGTAACCCTATCGGAATCAAGAATTTAGCAAGGAATCACTAAACGTATCGGAATCAGGAATTTAGTAAGGAATCGGTAAACCTATCCGAATCGGGAATTTATTAAGGAATCAGTAAACCTATCGGAATCGGGAATTCAGACAGGAATTAGTAACCCTATCGGAATCAAGAATTTAGCAACGAATCACTAAACGTATCGGAATCAGGAATGTAGTAAGGAATCGGTAAATCGAAGAAGGAATTTTGTAAGGAATCGGTAAACGTATTGGAATTGGGAATTTTGCAAGGAATCAATAAATGTATCAGAATCGGGAATTTAGCAAGGAATCAGTAAACGTATTGGAATCGGGAATTTTGCAAGGAATCAGTAAATGTATCGGAATCGGGAATTTAGCAAGGAATCAGTAAACGTATTGGAATCGAGAATTTTACAAGGAATCGGTAAACCTATCTGAATCGGGAATTTAGCAAGGAATCAGTAAACCTATCAGAATCGGGAATTCAGACAGGAATCAGTAACCCTATCGGAATCAAGAATTTCGCAAGGAATCACTAAACGTATCGGAATCAGGAATTTAGTAAAGAATCGGTAAATCGAAGCAGGAATTTAGTAAGGAATCGGTAAACCTATCCGAAGTTGGAATTTATTAAGGAATCAGAAAACCTATCGGAATAGGGAATTCAGGCAGGAATCAGTAACCCTATCGGAATCAAGAATTTAGCAAGGAATCACTAAACGTATCGGAATCAGGAATTTAGTAAGGAATCGGTAAACCTATCTGAATTGGGAATTTATTAAGGAATCAGTAAACCTATCGGAATCGGGAATTCAGACAGGAATCAGTAACCCTATCGGAATCAAGAATTTAGCAACGAATCACTAAACGTATCGGAATCAGGAATTTATTAAGGAATCGGTAAATCGAAGCAGGAATTTTGTAAGGAATCGGTAAACATATCGGAATCTGAAATTTCGCAAGGAATCAGTAAACGTATCGGAATCGGGAATTTAGCAAGGAATCAGTAAACGTATTGGAATCGGGAATTTTGCAAGAAATCAGTAAACGTATCGGAATCGGTAAACGTATCGGAATCGGGAATTTAGCAAGGAATCAGTAAACGTAACGGAATTGGGAATTTAGCAAGGAATCAGTAAACCTATCGGAATCGGGAATTCAGACAGGAATCAGTAACCCTATTGGAATCAAGAATTTAGCAACGAATCACTAAACGTATCGGAATCAGGAATTTAGTAAGTAATCGGTAAATCGAAGCAGGAATTTTGTAAGGAATCGGTAAACCTATCGGAATCGGGAATTCTGCAAGGAATCAGTAAACGTATCGGAATCGGGAATTTAGCAAGGAATCAGTAAACGTATTGGAATCGGGAATTTTGCAAGAAATCAGTAAACGTATCGGAATCGGTAAACCTATCGGAATCGGGGATTTAGTAAGGAATCAGTAAACGTATCCGAATCGGGAATTTAGCAAGGAATCAGTAAACGTATTGGAATCGGGAAAACATTGGAGTAGCTCCATTGCTAATGTATCATATTTAAAAAATATGACTGGTGTCGGAAATGGGTTGATATGCTGTAAAATAAAACACCCTCAACCACACTTAACAAGTAAATATTTTAAATTTAAAAAAAAAAACGCTTAAAACATAAAAACTGTTTCTTAAATAACGTGACTCGGCATTAAATAACCAAAAAGGGTTGATATGCCGTAAACCAAGCCAAACACAACGAACTAGCGATTAAAAATACAAAAAGCTTTAAGAATAAAAACCTTCTACGATATAACTAGGTGTAATATGAATACTTTTTCCAAGATAAAAGTGTAGTATCTGTTCTTCAGATGCGGTGCTTCCATTTCTCGTTCTCTTTCAGTGGAGGAGAAATCCTTCCCGACTGAGACAATTTTTATTTTTGTACCTTTTATCAACGTTACAAAACGACCCTGATGTCTAACTCTGTCCCGTGGGGAGGCATTGTAAATATGTATGAATACTTTTTCCAAAATAACTCGTCCGTTGCCAAGGTCGCTGGAAAGATGGTGGGATCCTTCTACCGCTCCAGAAGATATCTCACTACTGATGCAGTTCTCTATCTATATAAAAGCCAAGTACGTCCAAGGATGGAGTACTGCTGCCATATCTGGACAGGAGCTGCTAAAAACAGCCTATCCTGCCTTGACAGAGTACAAAATAGACTTCGTGGCTTAGTGGGGGATGCCCTTTTCTCTACCCTGCAACCTCTCTCCCACAGAAGAGACGTTGTGAGCCTATCCTTGTTTTATCGTTATTTCCATGGCAGGTGCTCGTCTGAACTCTAATCTTTGGTCCCCCCTCGACAATCTTTCATGAAAAACACCCGTCTAGCTGAATCCACTGTGAAAAATTTCCCCCACTCTATATCTGTGCCTAAATCAAAACGCGGATTCCATGAACAAATCTTCTTTCTTAGAACTGCACGCCTGTGGAACTCTGTTCCGTCTGCCTGCTTCCCACCGGACTACAACTTGGATGTGTGCAAGTCCAACGTTAACAAATTCCTAATGAACCGCCCCCTTAAGTAAACATCAAATCTCCACACTAACGTAATGTACTTGCAATAACCCTTATCCCTGAGTTGCTTCCGGGCCTTGATAAGTGGTGATCACTGTGTAAAAAAAAAAAATCGACATCAAATAACAAGAAAAGGGTTGATATGCCGTAAACCAAACTTAAAATTACAAACTAAAAATTAAAAACCTTCTACAAAATAATTAAATGCAATATCAATACTTTTTCCAAAATAACGATATTCGGAATTAAATGACAGGGAAAAGGGTTGATATGCCGTAAAACAAAACAGCCAAATGTCTTCCCGCAGTTTCAAAATTAATTTAAAACTAGAAAATTTCTTTCCACGGGACTTATTAGCGCGCATCAAATTAAAAAAAGTCCGAAAATTTTATTTTTAGGTTCTTTTATTTAAAATTTTTTTTCTTGTATAATGTGTCTTCCATCTCGATGAAACTAAAAGCAGCGTTCAAGTCTGGTTTAATGAAAATAATTAAATTACATCATCAACGTTCTGATCCTCATCTGACATCAATTGAAATGGATGGCTCTCGTCTTGGAGAGGCTCCATGTTTTGACAAGCTTCTGTTATTGACCTTTACTCCTGATCTGAACTGGAACACGTACATCAAGGTCGCTGGAAAAATAATAGGATCCTTCTACCGCTCCAGAAGATATCTCACTACTGATGCAATTCTCTATCTATATAAAAGCCAAGTACGTCCAAGTATGGAATACTGTTGCCACATCTAGGCAGGAGCTGCTAAAAACAGCCTATCCTTCCTTGACAGAGTACAAAATAGACTTCGTGGCTTAGTGGGGGATGCCCTTTTCTCTACCCTGCAACCTCTCTCCCACAGAAGAGACGTTGCGAGCCTGTCTTTGTTTTATCGTAATTTCCATGACAATTGATCGTCTGAGCTCCAATCTCTGGTCCCCCTTCGCCAATCTTTCACGATAAACACCCGTCTAGCCGAAACCACTGTCAATAATTTTCCCCATTCTTTATCCGTGCCTAAATCACTTGAACAAAGCTTCTTTCTTAGAAGTGCACGCCTGTGGAACTCTGTTCCATGTGCCTGTTTCCCACCTGACTACAACTTGTATGTTTTCAAGTCTAACATAAACAAATTCCTGACGAACCGACCCCCGTAAGTAAGACATTTTATCAAAGGTTTGAAATAGATTATCGACTCACATCTGACCAAATTGCTTTTTTTCCTTTCTTTTTTTTTTACACAGTGATCACCACTTATCAAGGCCCGGAAGCCACTCAGGGATAAGGGTTATTGCAAGTACATTACGTTAGTGTGGAGATTTGATGAAGTGTTTACTTAAGGGGGCGGTTCATTAGGAATTTGTTAACATTGGACTTGAACACATCCAAGTTGTAGTCCGGTGGGAAGCAGGCAGACGGAACAGAGTTCCACAGGCGTGCAGTTCTAAGAAAGAAGCTTTGTTTCTGGAATCCACGTTTTGATTTAGGCACAGATATAGAGTGGGGGAAATTTTTGACAGTGGATTCGGCTAGACGGGTGTTTTTCGTGAAAGATTGGCGAGGGGGGACCAGAGATTGGAGTTCAGACGAGCACCTGCCATGGAAATAACGATAAAACAAGGATAGGCTCGCAACGTCTCTTCTGTGGGAGAGAGGTTGCAGGGTAGAGAAAAGGGCATCCCCTACTAAGCCATGAAGTCTATTTTGTACTCTGTCAAGGCAGGAACACATTACCTGAAAGTACTTCTTTTAAACTCCTCGGCCTAACGTTTACAGGGAATATGAACTGGAATAGATACATTGAGAGCATTGCCAAGGCTGCTGCAAGGAAGGTTGGCTCCCTCTACCGTGCTAGAAAACTACTTACGCCTGACAGTATCCTATACCTCTATAAGGCAACCATTCGCCCATGTATGGAGTACTGTTGTCACATCTGGGCTGGTGCATCTGCTGCTTGTCTCTCGCTCCTGGACAGGGTTCAAAAGAGAGTCGCCAACCTGATAGGTCCTGAACTGTCATCTAGGCTTCAGCCTCTGTCCCATCGACGAGATGTTGCATCCCTCTGCCTGTTCTACAAACACTTTAATGGTGAATGCTCTGACGAACTGCAAACACTTGTACCTCCCCGACGTAACTACTCCCGACAAACCCGACAAGCTTCTAAGTCTCATCCCTTTACAGTAGAGATCCCTAGGTGCAAGAAAGCCTTTTACTCCAATAGTTTCTTCCCCAGAACTGCGGGTCTTTGGAACTCCCTTCCGGGATTCTGCTTTCCCAACTGCACTGATATGCAGAAGTTCAAGTGTAATGTCAACAAATATCTTTCTTCTCATCTCCCTTCATAATGACCCCGCTAATTAAGTCCCTGATAGTAGCCCCCTGCTTCAAAGTGGCACTGTGCCTTGTTTGGGGTGAAAATTGAATAAAAAAAAAATTTTTAAATAAAGGATAGGCTGTTTTTAGCAGCTCCTGCCCAGATATGGCAGCAGTACTCCATCCTTGGACGTAGTTGGCTTTTATATAGATAGAGAATTGCATCAGTAGTGAGATATCTTCCCGAGCTACAAATGACGTCATCAATACGGAAGAATAAAAAAAAAAAATCACAAATAATACGAAGATAGCGAAATTAAAGAAGCCATCTTAATGTCTGCCTGCAGTTTCAAAATTAATTTAAAAACGTGAAAATTCGTTTATCGTGAGTTATTAGGGCGTATCCAATTAAAAAAGCCCCAAATTGTTTTTTTTTTGTTGTTATTGATTTTATTTTTTTTTAAATCATTTATTTGGTGTTCAATCTGTTTTCTATCAAAATGTTGTGACAGGGGATGATTTCAAATGAAACTAAAAGCAACGTTCAAGTCTTGTTAAAAAAAAAAAAGATGGCGTCCATTTAAATTAATGGCCGCATTTTTGTTTTTTAGATTAACTTCTTTATAAAGGCCATCAATTCAAAAATATTAATCCTTTTTATTGCAAATTTAATTTTAGATTTATCTATCTATCTACCTATCGGTCTCTCTATCTATCGGTCTGTCTGTCCGTCTCTCTGTGTGTCTGTCCGTCTCTCTATGTGTCCGTCCGTCTCTGTAACTCTTTCTCTCTCTCTCTCTCTCTCTCTCTCTTTTCTCTCTCTCTTTTTATATATCTCTCTCTTTCTTTCTTTTTCTCTGTATATTTCCCTCTCTCTTTCTCTCTCTGTCTTTCTTTCTCTCTCTTAACCTCTCTGTCTCTCTTCCTCTCTCTCTTCCTCTGTCTCTCTCTTTTATATCTCTCTCTTTTTCTTTTTCTCTGTATATTTCCCTCTCTCTTTCTCTCTCTCTCTTTCTCTCTCTGTGTCTTTCTCTCTCTCTCTTCCTCTCTCTGTCTCTCTTCCTCTCTTTTTCTCTCTCTCTCTTTCTTTCTCTTTATATATCTCCCTCTTTCTTTCTTTTTCTCTGTATATTTCCCTCTCTCTTTCTCTCTCTCCCTTTCTCTTTCTCTCTCTTCCTCTCTCTCTTTCTCTCTCTTTTTATATCTCTCTTTCTTTCTTTTTCTCTGAATATTTCCCTCTCTCTTTGTCTCTTTCTCTTTCTCTGTCTTTCTTTCTCTCTCTCTCTGTCTCTCTTCCCCTCTCTGTCTCTCTTCCTCTCCTCTTCCTCTCTCTCTCTCTCTTTTTCTCTCTCTCTTTCTCTGTCTTTCTTTCTCTCTCTTTTTATATCTCTCTCTTTCTTTCTTTTTCTCTGTATATTTCCCTCTCTCTTTCTCTCTCTCTTTCTCCCTCTATCTCTATCTCTGCCTATCCCCTGATAGCAACTAGCAGGCCGGCCCGCATTGCTCGTTCGTAAAATCAACTTTAATATACCTATGGAATACTGCTGCCATATCTGGGCAGGAGCTGCTAAAAACAGCCTATCCTGCCTTGACAGAGTACAAAATAGACTTCGTGGCTTAGTGGGGGATGCCCTTTTCTCTACCCTGCAACCTCTCTCCCACAGAAGAGACGTTGCGAGCCTATCCTTGTTTTATCGTTATTTCCATGGCAGGTGCTCGTCTGAGCTCCAATCTCTAGTCCCCCCTCGCCAATCATTCACGAAAAACACCCGTCTAGCTGAATCCACTGTGAAAAATTTCCCCAACTCTATATCTGTGCCTAAATCAAAACGCGGATTCCATGAACAAAGCTTCTTTCTTAGAACTGCACGCCTGTGGAACTCTGTTCCGTCTGCCTGCTTCCCACCGTACTACAACTTGGATGTTTTCAAGTCCAATGTTAACAAATTCCTCGTGAACCGGCCCCTTAATTAAACACTTCATCAAATCTCCACACTAACGTAATGTACTTGCAATAACCCTTATCCCTGAGTGGCTTCCGGGCCTTGATAAGTGGTGATCACTGTGTAAAAAAAAAATAAAAAATAAAAAAATAGGTGACTCCCCCATCCCCAAATAAACCGTGACGTCTAAATCGCCCGAGCAGAGGTTCGAAACGTTGAAATTATGCATAGTAAACCGAAAAAAAAAACAAGACGAAGACTTGAAAAAAAGCGAGCCCTCCTTGTACAAAACTACTCAGTTAAGGGTTAAGGTATGAATATATTTGAACAAATGCTTAGAAAGGTATCGATTGAGACATCGATCTTGAAAACACACACACACACACACACACAAACATCTTCCATATTATATATTAATAGCGGGCGTACCCAGAGTTGCCCTGGTGTTTAAATCTGTGGGTGTTGGCGGGGGGGGGGTAAAGCAGAACAAAAAGGAAACATAACGTGTTCAAATACATTGATATATATATGTATATATTGCTTTGATACATATATATATATATATACACACACATATATTACTTGCCATACACATATATATATATATACCAAAGTAATATATATATATATATTATATATACATAATAAAGTAATACAGAAATATATATATATATACATATATATATATATATATATATAAATGACATATCAATATATATAGCAATATATATATATATATATATGAATATCAATGTATCACGTAATATATATATACATATATATATCACGTAATATATATATATATATATATATATATATATATATATATCAAGTAATACATATATATATCAAGTAATATATATATATCAAGTAATACATATATATATCAAGTAATATATATATATGTATATACATATATATATATATATGTATATACATATATACATATTACTTGATATATATATATTGCTTGATATATATATATATATGTATATTACGTTATATGTATATTACATGATATATACATGTATTACTTGATATATATATTAATTGATATATACAAATATTACTTGATATATATATATATATTACTCGATATATATATATATTACTCGATATATATATTACTTGATATATATATATTACTTGATATATATATATATACATTACTTGATATATATATATATTATTTGATATATATATATATTGCTTGATATATATATATATTGCTTGATATATATATATTGATTGATATATATATATTGCTTGATATATATATATATTACATAATATATATATATGTATTACTTGATATATATATTACATGATATATATATATTACTTAATATATATATATATATTACTTAATATATATATATTACTTGATATATATGCATATATAATACTTAATATATATACATATATTATACTTAATATATATACATATATTATACTTAATATATATACATACATTATACTTAATATATATACATATATATTACTCACTATATTTATATATATATATATATATTACTTCGTATATATATATATATATATTGCATGATATATATATTGATATTGATATTGATAAATATATTGATATTCATATATATATATATATTGATATTCATATATATATATATTGATGTATATATTGATTTGTCATTTATATATATATATATGTCTGTATTACTTTAGTATATATATATAACTTTCGTATATATATATATATATGTATATATATATATATATAACTTTCGTCTATATATATATAACTTTCGTATATATATATAACTTTCGTATATATGTATATATATATAACACTTTCGTATATATATATATATATATATATATATATATATAACACTTTCGTATATATATATATATTACTTTCTTATATATATATATATAACTGTCATATATATATATATATATAACTGTCATATATATATATATATATATATATATATATAACTGTCATATATATATATATATATATATTACATTCCTATATATATATATATTACTTTCTTATATATATATAAATATAAATATATTACTTTCATATATACATGTATATATTAATTGGTATTAATATATTAATGGATATATTTACATATATTTATATATATATTAATTGATATATATATTTATTAATTGATATATCTATATATATATACTGATATATATAAATATTGATATATACATATATTGATATATCTAATATATATAAATATTGGTATATATATATGTGTATTGATATGTATAAATATATATAAATATTAATATATATATAAATCTATATATGCATAAAAGTGAACGAGTCTGTGTTTGTTTTTGTGTCCGTGTACATTTCCATACGCAATTTAAAATCGAATGACTCGAAGTTTGATATACAGAGTCCTGAGATTTGGGAAAATCGACAAAATCGGTTTTTAAGGAGTTAATCTTTGACCTTTGAGGTCTCTACCAAACTCCTCTGACAATTTTGGGTCTAAACACTTAAAATTTTTGATATAGGTTCCTTGGACATGGATCTAACTTAAGTATATAAGTTGAGCCCAAAACAATAAATTTTAAGGGGTCATAATAGGGGTGAAATTTTAAAAAATTGACCTTTTTTTCTTTTTTTTCTCAGCATACACCTCCAAAAATCCGGGCAACTTATCATATACTAGCGGGGGTACCCGGCGTTACCCGAGTGTTTGTTTCCGGGACGGTGGGGGGAAGTTTTAAAAAATGTTATTGTAGGTAAGTAGGAAGGATCAAACCCGGAGTCATGAGTAAAAGTAGGAAAATTAAGTGTGAAAAAAAAAACAAACATCTGCAACGTTAACAGCTCGGCCACCAAGAAAAGTCCATTCCAGTTGTTTAGGAAAAAAAACAAAAAACAAAACGACTACGGTAGGTCGGCGCGAACGTGAAAATATAATGTGAATTGTCCAGCACGCTAACCACTACGCCACAGAGCACTGCAGCTTAGTTTAGTGATTTTAATTAACTTCACATGAAAGAACTACGAAGCCAAACCGGTGTTCTCTTCTCAACTGTTCCTTGTGAACGATCCCCAAACGGTGTTAAGTGGTGGCAGGGGGAGGAGGAATTTATTAGAGAGAAAATATTTTACCACTTCCATTGATCTTAACCGATTTTGGCCGTGACTTCTCAGCAGAAAAAGTATAGAAATCTAAGATTATCGAGGAATTTGAGAAATAATAAGCCTATAACACACCTCAGATATTGTTCTGCCGTTTGTGCATATTATATTTGCATGAAATATCTAGACTGTTAATCCTATTAAAGTCAAAATCCGACGGGAAAAAATGAGTTCATTTTATTTATATAGAAACAAGTGAACGTGTCTGTGTCTCTGTGTGTCTGTCTGTTTGTCTGTCTTCCTTTCCCTACGCAATAACTCTGTCAATTTTTAGACTACAGACTCGAAATTTGATATACAGGGTACTGAGATTTGGGACAATCGATGTGATCGGTTTCTGGCCAGAAATTTGGCGATTAATTTTAGATAAAGATTCGTTAGACATGGATCAAATTTAATAACTTGAGTTGAGCCCAAAACAATAAATTTTAAGGGGTCATAATAGGGGTCAAAGTTTTAAAAAATTGACTGCTTTTTTTTTTTTTGCTCAACATACACCTCCAAATACCCGGGCAACGCCGGGCACCCATGCTAGTATATCTATAAAAGTGAGCGGGTCTGTATGTCCGTGTCTCTATCTGTCTGTCTGTGTACATTTCTCTACGCAATAACTCGGTCCATTTTTAATTTACAGAAAACATATATATAAAATAAAGTGATGTTTAGATCGTAAACTGCCTCAGCCATTTCCGGGACTGACCTCTAAACATAACCCGCTATCTTAAAATATATATAAAATAAAGTGATGTTTAGACCGTACTGCTTCAGCCATTTCCGGGACTGACTTCTTATAATGACCCGCTATCTTTAAATATATATAAAATAAAGAGATGTTTAGATCGTAAATTGCTTCAGCCATTTCCGGGACTGACTTCTTATAATCACCCGCTATCTTAAAATATATATAAAATAAAGAGATGTTTAGATCGTAAGTTGCTTCAGCCATTTCCAGGACTGGCTTCTTATAATAACCCGCTATCTTAAAATATATATAAAATAAAGAGATGTTTAGATCGTAAGTTGTTTCAGCCATTTCCGGGACTGACTTCTTATTATACCCCGCTATCTTAAAATATATATAAAATAAAGAGATGTTTAGATCGTAAATTGCTTCAGCCATTTCCGGGACTTACCTCTTATAATAACCCGCTATCTAAAAATATATATAAAATAAAGAGATGTTTAGATCGTAAGGTGCTTCAGCCATTTCCGGGACTGACTTCCTGTAAAAACCCGCTATCTTAAAATATATATAAAATAAAGAGATGTGTAGATCGTAAATTGCTTCAGCCATTTCCGGGACTGACTTCTTATAATAACCCGCTATCTTAAAATATATATAAAATAAAGTGATGCTTAGTTCGTAAGTTGCTTCAGCCATTTCCGGTACTTACTTCTTATAATAACCCGCTATCTGTAAATATATATAAAATAAAGAGATGTTAAGATCGTAATTTGCTTCAGCCATTTCCGGGACTGACTTCTTATAATAACCCGCTATCTTAAAATATATATAAAATAAAGAGATATTTAGATCGTAAGTTGCTTCAGCCATTTCCGGGACTGACTTCTTATTATACCCTACTATCTTAAAATATATATAAAATAAAGAGAATTTTAGATCGAAGGTTGCTTTAGCCATTTCCGGGACTGATGTCTTATAATACCCCGCTATCTTAGAATATATATAAAATAAAGAGATGTGTAGATCGTAAGTTGCTTCAGCCATTTCCGGGACTGACTTCCTGTAACAACCTGCTATCTTAAAATATATATAAAATAAAGTGATGTTTAGATCGTAAATTTCTTCAGCCATTTCCGGGACTGACTTCTTATAATAACCCGCTATCTTAAAATATATATAAAATAAAGAGATGTTTAGATCGTAAATTGCTTCAGCCATTTCCGGGACTGACTTCTTATAATAACCCGCTATCTTAAAATATATATAAAATAAAGAGATGTTTAGATCGTAAATTGCTTCAGCCATTTCCGGGACTCACTTCTTATAATAACCTGCTATCTTAAAATATATATAAAATAAAGTGATGTTTAGATCGTAAGTTGCTTCAGCCATTTGCGGGACTGACTTCTTATAATAACTCGCTATCTTAAAATATATATTAAACTAGCGGGGGTACCCGGCGTTGCCCGAGTGTTTGTTTCCGGGACGGGGTGGGGAGTTTTAAAAAATGTTATGGTAGGTAAGTAGGAAGGATCAAACCCGGAGTCATGAGTAAAAGTAGGAAAATAAAGTGTGAAAAAAAAAAAAAACATCTGCAACGTTAACAATTCGGCCACCAAGAAAAGTCCATTCTAGTTGTTTAGGAAAAAAAAAAAAAAAAACGACTACGGTAGGTCGGCGCGAACGTGAAAATATAATGTGAATTGTCCAGCATGCTAACCACTACGCCACAGAGCACTGCAGCTTAGTTTAGTGATTTTAAATAACTTCACATGAAAGAACTACGAAGCCAAACCGGTGTTCTCTTCTCAACTGTTCCTTGTGAACGATCCCCAAACGGTGTTAAGTGGTGGCAGGGAGAGGAGGAATTTATTAGAAAGAAAATATTTTACCACTTCCATTGATCTTAACCGATTTTGGCCGTGATTTCTCAGCAGAAAAAGTATAGAAATCTAAGATTATCGAGGAATTTGAGAAATAATAAGCCTATAACACACCTCAGATATTGCTCTGCCGTTTGTGCATATTATATTTGCATGAAATATCTTGATTTTTAATCCTATTAAGGTCAAAATCCCACGGGAAAAAATAAGTTCATTTTTTTTTATATAGAAGATAGATAGATAGATAGATAGATAGATAGATAGAAGATAGAAGAGAAGAGATAAAGAGATGTTTAGATCGTAAATTGCTTCAGCCATTTCCGGGACTGACTTCTTATAACCCTTCCGTTTCCTCTACTCGCTTCAACAATGAATCAGTAAGGAAAAAATAATAGTGTATGATATTGGCAGATGATATGACAACACTTGCAAATATATTTAATAAGACAAATATTCTTAATTCATTATTAAATTCAATGTCGGAATCTGTTAGATAAGTTTTAATTATTATTACTATTAAAGTTATTTGAATTTTTAATCACATTTTTAGTCGCGTGCAAGCGATTCTATAAGTCGGTCGGTTGGTTGATATACAGGAAATTGAGATTTCGGAAAAATACATTTGATCAATTGGACCGGTTAGAACTCTACCAAACTCCTCTGACGATTTTGGGTCTAAACCCTTCACTTTTTTTATATAGGTTCCTTACAACCCTAGACAATAAATGTTAAGGGGTATAATAGGGGTCAAAGATTTAAAAAAAATTAAACGTTTTTTTGTTTTTTCTTGCTACGCATACACCTCCTAAAACCCAGGCAACGGCGAGTTAAAATACTAGTATATATAATAATTGATATATATATATATATATATATATATATATATATATATATATGGATGTTTATATATATATATATACATATATATATATATTGATATACACATATATTGATAAAAGTATATATATATATATATATTGATATATATATGTAGATATATTACCTTGATATATATATTGATATATCATTTATATATATATATATTGATGTATCATTTATATATGTATATATGTAAAACAAATACATTATATATATTAATTTGATATATGTATAATTATTTGTGTGTGTCTATATATAAATTTCACTTAATTACTATAGTATGTATATATATAACGAATTGTATATATTACTTTGGTGTGTATATATATATATATATATATGTATATATATATTTTATATATATGTATATTTTTATATATATGTATATATATGTGTATGTATATATGTATATATGTGTGTATATATATGTATATATATATATATATATATGTGTATATATATACATGTGTATATATGTATGTATATATATGTGTATAAATATATATATGTATGTATATATGTATATATATATGTGTATATATATGTGTATATATGTATATATATATATGTATATATGTCTATATATATATATATGTATATATGTCTATATATATGTATATATGTCTATATATATGTATATATATGTATATAAAAATATAGATATATGTATATATATGTACATATATATGTGTATATATATGTGTATATATGTATATATATATATGTATATATGTCTATATATATATATATGTATATATGTCTATATATATGTATATATGTCTATATATATGTATATATATGTATATAAAAATATAGATATATGTATATATATGTACATATATATGTATATATATATGTATATAAAAATATATATATGTATATATATGTATGTATATATCTATATATATGCATATATATGTATATATATGTATAAACATGTGTGTATATATGCATATATATATGTATATAAATATATATATATATATGTATATACTAGCATTTCAGCCCGGCGTTGCCCGGGTGTTTGGAGGTGTATTTCAGCAAAAAAAAATAGCGGTCAATTTTCTTTAACTTTGACCCCTATTATGACCCCTTAAAATTTATTGTTTCGGGCTCAAATCACTTTATTAAGTTAGATCCAGGTTCAAGGAACCTATATCTAAAATTTCAAGTGTCTAGACCCAAAATTGTCGGAGGAGTTTGGTAGAGTTCTTAAAGGTCAAATCGTTAAAATTTGACCCCTTAAATGCCATATTTCTGGCTGACACCCGTCACATCGATTTTCCCAAATCTCAGTACCCGGTATTTAAAATTTCGAGTCTATAGACTAAAAATTGACAAAGTTATTGCGTAGGGAAATGTACACAGACAGACAGACACACAGACAGAGAGACAGACACACACGTTCACTTTTATAGATATATAGATACATGCATATATATGTATATAAAAATATAAATATATATGTATATATATGCATATATATATATATAAATATATATATGTATATATGTATATATTTCCATATATATATATGTATGTATATATTCATGTATATATATGTGTATATATATATCTAGACATATATATATATATAGACATATATATATCGACATATATATAGACATATATATATACATAGACATATATATATAGACATATATATAGACATATATATATATACATAGACATATATATATAGACATATATATAGACATATATATATAGACATATATATATAGACACATATATATATAGACACATATATATAGACACATATATATATAGACATATATATATATAGACATATATATAGACATGTATATATATAGACATGTATATATATATATAGACATGTATATATATAGACATATATATATATAGACATATATATATAGACATGTATATATATATATAGACATGTATATATATATAGACATATATATATATAGACATATATATATAGACATATATATATAGACATATATATATAGACATATATATATAGTAATATATATATAGACATATATATATAGACACATATATATAGAGACATATATATATAGAGACATATATATATAGAGACATATATATATAGACATATATATAGATATATATATAGACATATATATATAGACATATATATAGACATATATATATATAGACATATATATATATAGACATATATATATAGACATATATATATAGACATATATATAGACATATATATATAGACATATATATAGACATATATATATAGACATATATTTATATATATATACATATATATGTATATAAATATATATATATAGACATATATTTATATATATATATATAGACATATATTTATATATATATATAGAGAGAGAGAGAGAGACATATATATATAGACATTTATATATATATAGACATATATATAGACATAAATATATAGACATATAGTCATCCACATACAGTACTGTTTCGCTGTTTCACAGCTCATCAGTGCGGCTAGACAAGCAACTACCTCAAGCCAGGATTGAAACCCGACCGTTTGTACGGCAGTCAAGGCTCTTAACCATTACGCTATTGGCGGCTGCTTGAACGAGTAGTGAGTTTAACGATGTTTTGATATCGTCCGAAATACCTCCGCTCGATTTGTTTACACAAAGAGCGTCGCTTATATGCTAATGGTAATTCGTGTTTCACTTATATATAGACATATATATATATATAGACATATATAGACGTATATATATATAGACATATATATAGACATATATATATATATATATATATATATATATATAGACATATATATATATATATATATATATATATAGACATATATATATATATATAGACATATATATAGACATATATATATATAGATATATATATATATAGACATATATATATATATATAGACATATATATAGACATATATATATAGACATATATATATATATATAGACATATATATATATATTTAGACACATATATATATATATAGACATATATATATATAGAGAGAGAGAGAGACATATATATATATATATAGACATATATATATATATATATATATTTAGACATATATATATATATATAGACATATATATATATTTAGACATATATATATATAGACATATATATATATTTAGACATATATATATATATATAGACATATATATATATTTAGACATATATATATATTTAGACATATATATATATTTAGACATATATATATATTTAGACATATATATATATTTAGACATATATATATATAGACATATATATATATTTAGACATATATATATATATATATATAGACATATATATATATTTAGACATATATATATATATATATATATAGACATATATATATAGACATATATATATATATATAGACATATATATATATATATATATATATATATATATATATATATATATATATCCAGGTAATAGATGTTCAAAAGTCGGGACTAATGAAGACAACGAGGTTTTTAGATAGTGCTACATTAAAAAGCGCAAAAATATTGTATTAATTATTTGACAGTGAATAGTTACATATGGTGGCTTCCAATAATGAACTGTTTCAGTCAGCCCCACCTCGCCTCTACAAAGAAAAAAAACGGGGAAGTCTCCTTGACTGAAACAGATCACTTTTTGTTGCGACCATATATAAATTATATATATATATATATATATATATATATGAGTGCTTTATTTAATAACATAAATTAATAAACGAAAACATTATGTTTAACTGTGTCAGTATTCACATCAACAGTGCTCAATGCATAGGTAGAGTTATACAGTAAATTATGTAAATATATATGTATATATATAATGTGTGTGTATTTAACATCCTAATATATATGTGTGTGTGTGTGTGTGTGTGTGTGTGTGTGTGTGTGTGTGATTATATAAGGTAATATATATACGAGCTTATAAACCTGACGAAATCTCCCGAAAATGAAACCCGGAATATTCTTTGTAGCTTGATTGCCATATATAGCAATAAAGCTTGACCCACAAATATGGCAATAAAGATTACCTTACTACCATATTCTACTTTAATTTCCATATATGGCAATTCAGCTACACAGTATATATAACTTTTACACATATATATATATGTATATATATATATATACACTTCGATACATATATATATATATATATATATATATATATACTTCTATACACACACACACACATATATATATACTTCTACACACACACACACATATATATACTTCTATACACACACACACACATATATATACTTCTATACACACACGCACACATATATATACTTCTATACACACACACACATATATACTTCTATACACACACACACACATATATACTTCTATACACACACACACACATATATACTTCTATACACACACACACACATACTTCTATACACACACACACACATATATACTTCTATACACACACACACACATATATACTTCTATACACACACACACATATATATACTTCTATACACACACACACATATATATACTTCTATACACACACACACACATATATATACTTCTATACACACACACACACATGTATATATACTTCTATACACACACATATATATACTTCTATACACACACACACACATATACTTCTATACACACACACATATACTTCTATACACACACATACATATACTTCTATACACACACACATATACTTCTATACACACACACATATACTTCTATACACACACATACATATACTTCTATACACACACACATATACTTCTATACACACACATACATATACTTCTATACACACACATACATATACTTCTATACACACACACATATACTTCTATACACACACATACATATACTTCTATACACACACATACATATACTTCTATACACACATACATATACTTCTATACACACACATACATATACTTCTATACACACACATACATATACTTCTATACACACACATACATATACTTCTATACACACACATACATATACTTCTATACACACACATACATATACTTCTATACACACACATACATATACTTCTATACACACACACACATATAAATACTTCTATACACACACACATATATATACTTCTATACACACAAACATATACTTCTATACACACACACATATATATACTTCTACACACACACACACACATATATATACTTCTATACAAACACACACACATATATATACTTCTATACACCCACACACACATATATATATACTTCTATACACACACACACATATATATATATACTTCTATACACACACACACATATATACCTCTATACGCACACACACATACATATATATACTTCTATACACACACACACATATATATACTTCTATACACACACACACATATATATACTTCTATACACACACACACATATATATACTTCTATACACACACACACACATATATATACTTCTATACACACACACATATACTTCTATACACACACATATACTTCTATACACACACACACATATATATATACTTCTATACACACACACACACATATATATATACTTCTATACACACACACACACACATATATACTTCTATACACACACACACACATATACTTCTATACACACACACACATATACTTCTATACACACACATATACTTCTATACACACACATACATATACTTCTATACACACACACATATACTTCTATACACACACACATATACTTCTATACACACACATACATATACTTCTATACACACACATACATATACTTCTATACACACACACATATACTTCTATACACACACATACATATACTTCTATACACACACATACATATACTTCTATACACACACATACATATATATATATTTATATATATATATATATATATATATATATATGCGTTTTCTCCTTCCCTTCTAACCGACCGTTTTCTCACGTTGATAAGATCGTCAATACAAGAGCAATTTTGCATTGTTTTTCGATTCGACATTAATATTTACGTCCGCCTCCTAACCCCGACGCTAATCAGGCAATCAATATCGAATAAGAACAAAGGGAACCGTGATTGGTATCTATGGTAGCGGGGGAGGGGAAAAACCTGGGAATAACGCGAGTGTTAAAAAACCAAGGAAAATTCCCGATTATAAGAAACCTTTAACTAAAAAGTAATAAAAAAAAAAAAGAAACGTGTTCGTGTATATTGTATATTTTTTTCCGTAATCGGAACCCGCTTTCCCAGAAGGTTTCGGTAGATAATATCTCCGACCTTCTCCAGGTGGGTTTTGTCGAACTCGGAAATCTCTCTGGCGAACCTGTGAGTCCGAAACACGTATAAGTTGATTATAATATATGTGTGTATGTATGCATGCATATGTGTATGTATGTGTGTATGTACGTATGTATGCATATGTGTGTGTATGTATGAATGTATGCATATATGCGTGTATGTACATATGTGGGTATTTATATATCTATGTATATATGTGTACATATATATGTATGTATATGTGTATATATGTATATGTGTGTATGTATATAGCTATGTATATATGTGTGCATGTATATAGCTATGTATATATGTGTGTATGTATATAGCTATGTATATATGTGTGTATGTATATAGCTATGTATATATGTGTGTATGTATATAGCTATGTATATATGTGTGTATGTATATAGCTATGTATATATGTGTGTATGTATATAGCTATGTATATATGTGTGTTTGTATATATCTTTGTATATATGTGTGTATGTATATATATGTATATATGTGTGTATGTATATATCTATGTATATATGTGTGTATGTATATATATGTATATATGTGTGTATGTATATATATATATGTATATATGTGTGTATGTGTATATCTTTGTATATATGTCTATGTATATATCTATGTATATATGTGTGTATGTATGTATATATGTATATGTTTATGTATATATCTATGTATATATATGTGTATGTATATATGCATGTATATATATTTTTACGTACCAGTAGCACATGACATAACCTGACATAACCCAGTACTACCTGCCTCATGGTCGGGTCACCGGCGACTAAACTGGTTCCCCCGCCAGACTTGTTTGGTGAGGAGGGCGGTTAGTCTCCCTGGAGGATTAAAAACAAGACCTTCCAAAGGGCAAATGAACTCTTTTTCTGGGTCAACGGCCAACTAGCACCATGTATATTTGTGTGTGTGTATATGTGTATTGGGGTGGAGAGGGCTCCCGTAAGCCGTTGTGAAGGCAACCTTTCTAGGAGAAGCAAATCTCTGATTTAAAAAAAAAAAACATGAAGCGGAAGACATTACCCGCATTAAGCTGGTCTGCAGTGTAATTTGTTGCTGGCTATCTTGCGCTTGCTTGTTGCTGGATCTCAACATTTTGAACCGAGAGAGAGACTTAGCTGTCGTACAAAGCTAAGACTCTGTAACATCATATTTGTATAGATACTCCTCAGACATTTGGGCTCATGGATGTTAAATGTCTGAGGGAGTGGCACTCGTCTGACAAGACGTTGCAATCATCGTATATATGTTTATGTATATATATATGTTTATATATATCTATGTATATATGTGTATATGTATATATCTATGTATATATGTGTGTATGTATATATATATATATGTATATATGTGTGTATGTCTATATGTATGTATATATGTGTGTATGTATACATCTATGTATATATGTGTGAATGTATATATCTATGTAGATGTTTATGTATGTATATATCTATGTAGATAGGTGTATGTTTATATATGTGTGTGTATGTATTTATATGTGCGTGTATGTATATATGCGTGTGTGTATGGATCGCAACATTTTGAACCGAGAGAGAGACTTAGCTGTCGTACAAAGCTAAGACTCTGTAACATCATATTTGTATAGATACTCCCTCAGACATTTGGGCTCATGGATGTAAAATGTCTGAGGGAGTGGCACTCGTCCGAGAAGACGTTGCAATCATCATATATATGTTTATGTATATATATATGTTTGTGTATATGTATATATCTATGTATATATGTGTGTATGTATATATCTATGTATAGGTGTGTATGTATATATATATATGTATATATGTGTGTATGTCTATATGTGTGTATATATGTGTGTATGTCTATATGTATGTCTATATCTGTGTATATATGTGTGTATGTATATATCTATGTATATATGTGTGTATGTATATATCTATGTTGATGTTTATGTATGTATATATCTATGTAGATGTTTATGTATGTATATATCTATGTAGATGTTTATGTATGTATATATCTATGTAGATGTTTATGTATGTATATATCTATGTAGATGTTTATGTATGTATATATCTTTGTAGATGTTTATGTATGTATATATCTATGTAGATGTTTATGTATGTATATATCTATGTCGATAGGTGTATGTGTATATGTGTGTGTATGTATATATGTGTATGTATATATATATATATATATGTGTGTACGCATGTATGTATGTATATATATGTGTATGTATGTATCTATATATGTGTGTGTATGTATTTATATGTGTGTATGTATATATGCGTGTGTGTATGTATATATTTATATGTGTGTACGTATATATATGTGTGTATTTATATATGTATATATGTGTATGTATATACATATATATATGTATGTATATACATATATATATGTATGTATATATATGTATGTGTATATATATGTATGTGCATATATATATATGTATGTATGTGTATATATATGTATGTGTATATATATATGTATGTGTATGTGTATATATATATGTATGTGTATGTGTATATATATATGTATGTGTATGTGTATATATATATATGTATGTGCGTGTGTATATATGTATAAATGTATATATTAAGAAATAAAACACTAAATATAATAAAGTGAAAGTCAGAAGTTATAATCGTTTACACCTTATTTGCTAAATCAGTTAGAAAATCACAATTAACATTTTTTTTAGATTGTTTTACGGCACCACTATCAAAGACATTCACGTCGGATTTTCCCATGCTATCTGGATGTAATTTTTTATATCCTTTTCATTAAAAAAAAAAGGGATGATCACCTTCAAGGCTTCCAAGACTGAACTTGTTTCCTTCAATAATTACAAGAACCCTTCTCTGCCACCAATAGCAATGGCCAATGACTCTTAATCTGAACGTACATCTTTTAAACTCCTTGGCCTAACGTTCACAGGAAATAGAGTTGGAACAATTAAATTGAGAACATTGCCAGGGCCGCTGCCAAAAGGTGGGTTCTCTCTACCGTGCTAGAAAGATACTGACGCCTGGAAGTATCCTATACCTCTACAAGGCCACCATTCGCCCATGTATGGAGTATTGTTGTCATATTTGGGCTGGTGCATCTGCCATTAGTCTCTCGCTCCTTGACAGGGTTCAAAAGAGAGTCGCCAATCTGATAGGCCCTAAACTGGCATCTAAGCTTCAGTCTCTGTCCCATCGACGAAATGTTGCATCCCTCTGCCTGTTCTACAAGTACTTTAACGGAGAATGCCCTGACGAACTGCAAGCACTTGTGCCCCCACGACTAAATACTCCCGACAAACCTTACAAGCAGCTAAATCCCACCCCTTCACAGTAAAGAACCTAGATGCAAGAGAGCTTTCTACTCCAGTAGTTTCTTCTCCAGAACAGCTAGACTTCGGAATTCCCTTCCGGGTCCTTGCTTCCCCGACTGTACTGACATGCAGAAGTGCAACGTGAACCGACATCTTGCTGCCCAACTTCCTACACATCACCCCCGATGCTTATGTCCCCGATAGTAGCCCCCTACAACAAAGTGGCAATGTGCCTTGTTTGGGGTGAAAATGTAATTAAAAAAAATTAACTTCCCTTATTCTATGATATTTAAATACTTTAAAAAATCTTTTAATTGTGATTTTCCATGTCTAGGTATATATGTGTGTATCTATGTATATATGTGTGTAAATTATGTCAGGTCATGTCATATGCTACTGGTACCATGTAACCCAGTACTACCTGCCTCATGGTCGGGTCACCGGCGGCTAAACTGGTTCCCCCACCAGACTTGCTTGGTGAGGAGGGCGGCTAGTCTCCCTGAAGGATTAAAAACAAGACCTTCCAAAGGGCAAATGAACTCTTTTCTGGGTCAACAGCCAACTAGCACCGTGTATATTTGTGTGTGTGTATATGTGTATTTGGTTAGAGAGGGCTCCCGTAAGCCGTGGTGAAGGCAGCCTTTCTAGGAGATGCAAGTCTCTGATTTAAAAAACCATAAAGTGGAAGACCAGTACCCGCATTAAGCTGGTCTGCAGTTTAATTTGTTGCTGGCTATCTTGCTCTTGCTTGTTGCTGGATCTCAACATTTTGAACCGAGAGAGAGACTTAGCTGTCGTACTAAGCTAAGACTCTGTAACATCATATTTGTATAGATACTCCCTCAGACATTTGGGCTCATGGATGTTAAATGTCTGAGGGAGTGGCACTCGTCTGACAAGACGTTGCAATCATCGTATATATGTTTATGTATATATATATATGTTTATATATATATCTATGTATATATGTGTATATGTATATATCTATGTATATATGTGTGTATGTATATATATATATGTATATATGTGTGTATGTCTATATGTATGTATATATGTGTGTATGTATACATCTATGTATATATGTGTGAATGTATATATCTATGTAGATGTTTATGTATGTATATATCTATGTAGATAGGTGTATGTTTATATATGCGTGTGTATGTATTTATATGTGCGTGTATGTATACATTTTGAACAGAGAGAGAGACTTAACTGTCGTACAAAGCTAAGACTCTGTAACATCATATTTGTATAGATACTCCCTCAGACATTTGGGCTCATGGATGTTAAATGTCTGAGGGAGTGGCACTCGTCTGACAAGACGTTGCAGTCATCATGTGTGTAAATAAGGAAAATATCAGATAAGTGAAAATGAGATTAGGATAGACCGAGATTCGAACCTTGTAAGCAAGGTTCAAAAATAGTTTCAGAAAATGGAATATTAGAATCTCGCATTGTAAATTTCATATAAAATAGTTTTGATATTTTTTGTTTGCAAAAAGATTTTATTGTTCATTCTTTTATGGAAATTGAATTTAAAAAAAAAACAATACAATTAAAAAATATATTGAAAAATAGGTTAGTGAGAATTCTTTGTCTGCAGAAGTGTATGTTAGGAACATGTGCCGAGCTACATATGTTTAAACCACGTGAGTCGATCACGTTTTGAAACACGCATATGACATCATAGCAGAAAGGGAATTTTCTTAATATAGAAGCTAGGATTAGCAGGGAGTCGAAGATCGGAGGCAGTTGGGTCCAGATCGAACAGTCAACAGAGTCGGTCGGACAGAGCTGACATGATCAGAAGAGGGTCCCTTTAGAAGCGAAGGGAGAACGTTTAATAATCTTGAACGACTTTAAATTCCTTGACGTCATCATCATTCAACCGGTTGATTCGATAATATGAACTTTGTCTCCCTCAGCATCTTTAATGAACTTTGTATAACCTCCTTCCAAGTAATCTGTCCATCATAAATAATGATTCTCCTTCCTGTGTCAAAAGAACCGTTCACCCATTCTCAGTCACTAACATATGTTATACGAGTCCAGCCCACATTAATACATGTAAATGTCATTCTCCCAAAACATGGTTATATATATGTCCGCCGTCTCTCTCTCTCTCTCTCAATTTCATATTAAATAGTTTTGATATGTTTGTTTGTAGAAAGAATTTAATTGTTCAATTCTTTTTTATGACAACTGAATTAAAATAAGGTCAGCAAGAGAAGATCGAACAATAGAACTTAAATATATTGAAAAATAGGTTAGTGAGAATTCTTTGTTGCAGAAGTGTGTTGGGAACATGTGCCGAGCTACATATGTTTAAGCCACGTGAGCCGATCACGTTTTGAAACACGCAGATGACATCATAGCAGAAAGGGAATTTTCTTAATATAGAAGCTAGGATTAGCAGGGAGTCGAAGATCGGAGGTAGTTGGGTCCAGATCGAGCAGTCAACAGAGTCGGTCGGACAGAGCTGATATGATCGGAGGAGGATCCCTTTAGAAGCGAAAAGAGAACGTTTAATCATTTATAACGACTTTGAATAAACGTAATGTGCCCCCTCTCCATCATAAGTAATGATTCTCCCTCCTGTGTTAAAAGAACCGATCACCCATTCTCAGTCGCTAATATATGTTATAAGAGTCCACCCTGCATTAATACGTATAAATGTCACTCTCCTCAAAATCATAGTTATATATATATGTCCGTCATCTCTCTCCAATATGTCCTCATCTTTATGTTTGTCAGAGACTGACCTTACGAATGCGTGAAATATATTGAATAATTCGACTCGAATTACAATTTAAAAATATATTGAAAAATAGGTAAGTGAGAATTCTTTTTGTGTGTGTGTCGGTAACATGTGCCGAGCCACGTATATTTAAGCCACGTGAGTCGCTCACGTTTTGAGCCACACATATAACGTCATAGCAGAAAGGGAATTTTCTTAATATGGGAGACGATTAGCAGTGACTCGAAGATCGGAGGCAGTCGAGTCCGGATCGAACAGTCAGCAGGGTCGGTCGGACGGAGCTGACATGATCAGAGGAGGGTCCCTTTAGAAGCGAAGGGAGAACGTTTAATAATCTTGAACGACTTTAAATTCCTTGACGTCATCATCATTCAACCGGTTGATTCGATAATATGAACTTTGTCTCCCTCAGCATCTTTAATGAACTTTGTATAACCTCCTTCCAAGTAATCTGTCCATCATAAGTAATGATTCTCCCTCCTCTGTCAAAAGAACCGATCACCCATTCTCAGTCACTAACATATGTTATACGAGTCCAGCCCACATTAATACATGTAAATGTCATTCTCCCCAAACATGGTTATATATATGTCCGCCGTCTCTCTCTCTCTCTCAATTTCATATTAAATAGTTTTGATATGTTTGTTTGTAGAAAGAATTTAATTGTTCAATTCTTTTTTATGACAACTGAATTAAAATAAGGTCAGCAAGAGAAGATCGAACAATAGAACTTAACTATATTGAAAAATAGGTTAGTGAGAATTCTTTGTTGCAGAAGTGTGTTGGGAACATGTGCCGAGCTACATATGTTTAAGCCACGTGAGCCGATCACGTTTTGAAACACGCAGATGACATCATAGCAGAAAGGGAATTTTCTTAATATAGAAGCTAGGATTAGCAGGGAGTCGAAGATCGGACGTAGTTGGGTCCAGACCGAACAGTCAACAGAGTCGGTCGGACAGAGCTGACATGATCAGAAGAGGGTCCCTTTAGAAGCGAAAGGAGAACGTTTAATCATTTATAACGACTTTGAATTAAAGTAATGTGTCCCCCTCTCCATCATAAGTAATGATTCTCCCTCCTGTGTTAAAAGAACCGATCACCCATTCTCAATCGCTAATATATGTTATAAGAGTCCACCCCGCATTAATACGTATAAATGTCACTCTCCTCAACATCATAGTTATATATATGTCCGTCGTCTCTCTCTACAATATGAATGTCCCCATCCTTATGTTTGTCAGAGACTGACCTTACGAATGCGTGAAATATATTGAATAATTCGACTCGAATACAATTTAAAAATATATTGAAAAATAGGTTAGTGAGAATCCTTTTTGTCTGTGTGTCGGTAACATGTGCCGAGCCACGTATATTTAAGCCACGTGAGTCGATCACGTTTTGAACCACACATATGACGTCATAGCAGAAAGGGAATTTTCTTAATATGGGAGAAGATTAGCAGTTACTCGAAGATCGGAGGCAGTCGAGTCCGGATCGAACAGTCAGCAGGGTCGGTCGGTCGGACGGAGCTGACATGATCAGAGGAGGGTCCCTTTAGAAGCGAAGGGAGAACGTTTAATCATCTTGAACGACTTTAAATTCCTTGACGTCATCATCATTCAACCGGTTGATTCGATAATATGAACTTTGTCTCCCTCAGCATCTTTAATGAACTTTGTATAACCCCCTTCCAAGTAATCTGTCCATCATAAGTAATGATTCTCCTTCCTGTGTCAAAAGAACCGATCAACCATTCTCAGTCACTAATATATGTTATACGAGTCCAGCCCACATTAATACATAGAAATGTCATTCTCCCCAAACATGGTTATATATATGTCCGCCGTCTCTCTCCCTCAATTTCATATTAAATAGTTTTGATATGTTTGTTTGTAGAAAGAATTTAATTGTTCAATTCTTTTTTATGACAACTGAATTAAAATAAGGTCAGCAAGAGAAGAACGAACAATAGAACTTAACTATATTGAAAAAATAGGTTAGTGAGAATTCTTTGTTGCAAAAGTGTGTTTTGTAAATGTATGTTTGAGCCACGTGAATCGATCACGTTTAGAGACACGCCTATGACGTCATAGCAGAAAGGGAATTCTTAATAATAGGAGCTAGGATGAGCAGAGTTTGATTCGAAGATCTGAGGCAGTAGAGTCCGGATCGAACAACCAGCAGTCGCTCGGACAGAGCTGACATGATCAGAGGAGGGTCCCTTTAGAAGCGAAGGGAGAACGTATAATCAGGTAGTACGACTTCGAATTGTTTGACGTTAGCATCATTCGACCGGTCGGTTTGATAATAAAAGTTATCACCTTGTTTTTGTAAAACTGTGTCGTGGCATCATTTAACAGCAAAATGTAATGTGTGAAACATCTTTAATATAAACTTTGTCTCCCTCTTCCTCATTATGAACTTTATGTAACTCTCTCTCTCTCTCTCTTATCATCTCAACCGTATAAATGTACCCCTCTCATCATTGGTGTATACATGTCAGCCATCTCTCACCAATATGAATATCCCCTACGCAACTACTTCTGACGTCATAATCAAAGATTTCTTAATATAGGAATCTGAGGGTTCGATGTTAGAGTCACTCAATTTTGACAGTGGTTTCAGCTAGACGGGTTTTTTTCGTAACAGATTTGCGAGGGGGGACTAGAGATTGGAGCTCACGAGCACCTGCCATGGAAATAACGATAAAACAAAGACAGGCTCGCAACTACTCTTCTATGAGAGAGAGGTTGCAGGGAAGAGAAAAGGGCATCCCCCACTAAGCCACGAAGTCTATTTTGTACTTTGTCAAGGCATGATAGGCTGTTTTTAGCAGCTCCTGCCCAGATATGGCAGCAGTATTCCATCCCTGGACGTACTTGGTTTTTATATAGATAAAGAATTGCATCAGTAGTGAGATATCTTCTGGAGCGGTAGAAGGATCCCACCATCTTTCCAGCGACCTTGGCAACAGACTTGATGTACGTGTTCCATTTCAGATCAGGAGTAAAGGTCAAGCCCAGAAGCTTGTCAAAACATGGGGCTTCTCCTAGACGAGAGCCATCCATTTCAATTGATGCTAATATGAACTTTATCTCCCTCTTCGTTATTATGAACTTTATGTAACTCTTACCAATATGAATATCCCCTACGCAACAACTTCTGACGTCATAAACAAAGGAGATATCTTAATATTGGAGTCTGAGGGTTCGATGTTAGAGTCAATCAATTTTGACAGTGGTTTCAGCTAGACGGGTTTTTTTCGTAAAAGATTTGCGAGGGGGGGACTAGAGATTGGAGCTCACGAGCACCTGCCATGGAAATAACGATAAAACAAAGACAGGCTCGCAACGTCTCTTCTATGAGAGAGAGGTTGCAGGGAAGAGAAAAGGGCATCCCCCACTAAGCCACGAAGTCTATTTTGTACTTTGTCAAGGCAGGATAGGCTGTTTTTAGCAGCTCCTGCCCAGATATGGCAGCAGTATTCCATCCCTGGACGTACTTGGCTTTTATATAGATAAAGAATTGCATCAGTAGTGAGATATCTTCTGGAGCGGTAGAAGGATCCCACCATCTTTCCAGCGACCTTGGCAACAGACTTGATGTACGTGTTCCATTTCAGATCAGGAGTAAAGATCAAGCCCAGAAGCTTGTCAAAACATGGGGCTTCTCCTAGACGAGAGCCATCCATTTCAATTGATGCCAATATGAACTTTATCTCCCTCTTCGTTATTATGAACTTTATGTAACTCTTACCAATATGAATATCCCCTACGCAACAACTTCTGACGTCATAAACAAAGGAGATATCTTAATATTGGAATCTGAGGGTTCGATGTTAGAGTCAATCAAGAGTTGGGGAGGATCAGAGATTTAGAGCAGATCACATACTGTGATAGTTAGATGGAGAGGAGAGCTCCTTAGAAGTGAAGGGAATAAAAATAGACCATGTAAATAAAACGATTTTAAAAGAACTACTTGCTGGGACCTCCGCCATGACGTTATTTTTATTTATTTTTATTTGCAGTGGCTAAATATTGCCTAGAGGAAGACTGTTACATAAAAGGGCTATCCTTACATACTTGGTAAGTGAAATGATATAAGGATAAGGCTAGAATCGAACCCTGTAGGCAAGTGTTAAAAATAATGGAAAATTGAATCTGAGAAATTAAGTCTATTGTGAATTCTATTAGAAATAGTTCAATATTGTTTATGTCGGAAAAAGAGTCGATTGTCCATTCTTTTAGAAATCTGAATATTAAATATGTCAGTTAAAAGAATGGGCAATGCGAGTTAAATTATATTGTTTAAAAATAGATTAGAATTAGAATTGAGGATTCTTTTGTTTGCCGAAAGTGTGTTTGGACAAACATATGCAAAGCCACGTGAAAATTAGTCACGTTTGAAAAACACGCTTCTGACGTCATAAATTAAGAATATTTCTCAATATTGGACTCTAAGGGTTCGAAGAGAGAATCAGTTGATTAGGAGAGCCTTTTAGAAGCGAAGGGAGGAAAAATAGACGATGTAAATCAAAGTTTGAATTCCTGACATAATCAATCGGCCGGTTGAAGAATAAAGAAACCAACAAATAGTTAAATTTGTTTTATTATTTTATAATGGACTTTGTACAACCCTTCACCATATGATGTGTCACTATCCTCCATCAGAAATGAAGTACCTCCCCTCTATATCTGTTAAGAAAAATCATCCCAGTAAGATAAAAACGCACCCCCTCATTATCATCGCCATCTGTTCTGAGTCCCCGCTATACATGGCTCTGATATAAACCCATCATCTCTCTTCCAAACTGCAACATTATATACGTATTACATGATATATTTTATATTACATATATATTACATTATACATTTTATATTATTATTATATTATTATTATTATTATTATATTTATTGTATATATTATATTATATATATTTTATTGTATATATAATATATACTATATATTATATATATATTATATATACAATATATTATATATATACACTATATTATATATTATATATATATTATATATACAATATATTATATATACTATATATTATATATACACAATATATTATATATTATATTTATTATATATATATTATATATATTATATATACTATATATTATATATATATTATATATACTATATATTATATATATATTATATATACTATATATTATATATATATTATATATACTATATATTATATATATATTATATATACAATATATTATATATACAATATAGATACTATATATTATATATACAATATATATACTATATATTATATATACAATATATATACTATATATTATATATACAATATATATACTATATATTATATATACAAGATATATACTATATATTATATATACAATATATATACTATATATTATATATACAATATATATACTATATATTATATATACAATATATTATATATTATATATACAATATATTATATATACAATATATTATATATATTATATATACTATATATACTATATATTATATATATTATATATACTATATATTATATATACTATATATTATGTATATTATATATACTATATATTATATATACTATATATTATATATACTATATATTATGTATATTATATATACTATATATTATATATACTATATATTATATATTATATATACTATATATTATGCATATTATATATACTATATATTATATATACTATATATTATGCATATTATATATACTATATATTATATATACTATATATTATGCATATTATATATAATATATATTATATATACTATATATATATATATTATATATACTATATTATATATATATATATTATATATGCTATATATTATATATAGTATATATATACTATATATATTATATATATACTATATATGATATTTATACTATATATTATATCTATAATATATTATATCTATACTATATATTGTATCTATACTATATATTATATCTATACTATATATTATATATATACTATATATTATATATACTATATATTATATATATACTATATATTATATATATACTATATATTATATATATACTATATATTATATATACTATATATTATATATACTATATATTATATATATACTATATATTATATATATACTATATATTATATATATACTATATATTATATATATACTATATATTATATATATACTATATATTATATATATGCTATATATTATATATATACTATATATTATATATATGCTATATATTATATATATGCTATATATTATATATATGCTATATATTATATATATATACTATATATTATATATATACTATATATTATATATATACTATATATTATATATATACTATATATTATATATATGCTAAATATTATATATACTATATATTTCATACATTATATATACTATATATTATACATATATATATATTATATATTATACATATATATATATTATATATATCATATATACTATATATTATATATATATTATATATATATTATATCTATATATCTATAAAAGTGAACGTGTCTGTCTGTCTGTCTGTCTGTGTGTGTGCCTGTCTGTCTGTGTACATTCCCTACGCAATAACTCTGTCAATTTTTAGTCTATAAACTCGAAATTTGAAATACCGGGTACTGAGATTTGGAAAAATCGATGTGACGGGTGTCAGCCAGAAATTTGGCTGTTAAGGGGTCAAATTTCAACGATTTGACCTTTAAGAACTCTACCAAACTCCTCCGACAATTTTGGGTCTAGACACTTGAAATTTTAGATATAGGTTCCTTGAACCTGGATCAAACTTAATAAAATGATTTGAGCCCGAAACTATAAATTTTAAGGGGTCATAATAGGGGTCAAAGTTTTAAAAAATTAAACATATTTTTTGTTTTTTTGCTTTTTTTGCAATACATACACCTCCAAACACCCGAGCAACGCCGGGCACCCCTGCTAGTATACTATATTATATATATATATATATATATATATATATATATATATTATATATACTATATATTATATATATATATATATATTATACATACTATATATTATATATATATATTATATATACTATATATTATATCTATATTATATACTATATATATTTTACATATACTATATATACTATATATTATATATACTATATATTATATATACTATATATTTTACATATAATTTATATACTACATATACTATATATTATATATATATATATTATATATACTCTCTATTATATATATTTTATATAATATATATTATATATATTATATAATATATATATAATATATAATATATATATTATATTACATGTATATCATATTACATATATATCATATTACATATATATCATATTACATATAATATATATTATATAATATATTATGTATATTATGTATTATATTATATATATATATATATTATATATAAATTGTATATTATATATATTATATATACTATATAATATATTATAAATTATATTTTAATGTATACTTAATCATATATAATATATATATATATAATATATTAAATATTGTATACTATGATATATATATATATTGTATAATATGATACATATATATATTGTATATTGTATAATATATGTATATATGATATATTATATACATTGTATAGTATATTATATATATATATATATATGTTATATATATTATTTTATATTTTACTTACTGTATAATATATTATTTTATGTTTTATATATTTTTATAGCTAATATATATATTATATTTTATTATATATGATATGTATATTATATATATTGTGTATATATTATATGTATATTATATATTTTACTGTGTAATCCAAAAAAATAGCCCCTAACTCTAATTAGGCCCCGTTTCTTAGTGTTTTGTCCGATGGAAATGAAACTTTGGTCATAACTAGTTTATTATAGTTAAAACATCACACCAAAACTCCAGAGTCTTTGGCCTTTTTTTCCGTTCTACAGCAAATGGTCGAGATGTCCTCCATTTAGCTTTTGGTTTTTATATCATACTAGCGGGGGTACCCGGCGTTGCCCGGGTGTTTTTCGGGGTATGTGAAAAAAAACCCCGAAAATGTGAAAAAAAAACAAATAGAAAACGAAGCCTTCACGACGCGCAGTTGGAAAATAGTAAAGTGTTAAAAAAAAAAGCAGGTGCGCGTTTTTGATTGACGTGACGGCGATAGGTATTCAACAGTTAGCATTTTGTGCGGGACAGTTTTGAATGAGATGAATAAATCGGTTTGTTTTTTTTTTAAAAACCCGCTCCCTGTTTATTAGGAGGAGCGAAATGAAAGCTACAGTCTGATATGACGAAGACGACATTGAACAAAGGTTACTTAGCTCTCTTACAGACAACTGGCTTTCGGCCTGGTATTTATTTGCTTCCCCACTGAGCAAATTAGGCACAAGGCCGTTTTTTAATGTGGAGATAGAGGGAGGGGGAGGGAAAAGGGGATCCTGCTCCCGAGAGGTGGGAAATGGGAGCTGGATAGTAACTGTGGTCGTAGGGTGATCCCTACCTTGACCAAGTTCAGATATGTGGAGTTACCCCCACATATGGTCTTTGCTAGTCATAGCTGGTCTTTGCTTGCAGCATCTGCCGGAACAGATACTACACCTTGATCTTGTCCCCCGTGCCACGGAGGGCGGGGGGCTGGATTTCAGCCTATTGTATTTATTTGCTCCCCCACCGAGCAAATTAGGCACAAGGCCAATTTTTAATGTGAGGAGTCAAGGGAAGGGGAAGGGAAAATGGGGACCAGCTCCCGAGAGGAGGGAAATGGGAGCTGGTTAAAGGTCAAGCATGTGGGGTTGCCCCCACATCTGGTCTTTGCTAGTCATAGCTAGTCCTAGCTAGTCATAGCTTGCAGCATCTGCCGGAACAGATACTACACTTTGATCATGTCACCCGGGCCCCGGAGGGCGCGCGGGCAAGTGGCTTGCAGCCTGTGTTTAGAGTCGAGTTTCGCTTTTTTTATACCGAAAACCGAATGTAACGCGTGCCGATGCGGGAAATGTCGAATGATTAACGTTTCAAAGTCAATAAAATTAAATAGACAGGCGAGCTCCGTGGGTAATTCTGAGATATTACAATTTATAGATGATATAAAAAGTTTTAAGAAGTTGTGAACCGAGCAAGCGCTTGTTTGAAAGAAGCCTTTTGTAGACATCGAGGAAAAGCGTTCATACATACATGATGATGATGGCCACGTCTTGTCAGACGAGTGCCACTCCCTCAGATTTAAAATCCATGAGCTCAAATGTCTGAGGGAGTATCTATACGAAGATGATGTTACAGAGTCTTAGCTTCGTACGACAGCTAAGTCTCTCTCTCAGTTCAAAATGTTGAGATCCAGCAACAAGCAAGAGCAAGATAGCCAGCAACAAATTAAACTTCAGACCAGCTTAATGCGGGTACTGGTCTCCCACTTTATGGTTTTTTAAATCAGAGACTTGCTTCTCCTAGAAAGGTTGCCTTCACCACGGCTTACGGGAGCCCTCTCTACCCCAATACACACACACACGCACACACACACACATAAATATACACGGTGCTAGTTGGCTGTTGACCCAGAAAAAGAGTTCATTCGCCCTTTGGAAGGTCTTGTTTTTAATCCTTCAGGGAGACTAGCCGCCCTCCTCACCAAACAAGTCTGGTGGGGGAACCAGTTTAGTCGCCGGTGACCCGACCATGAGGCAGGTAGTACTGGGTTACATGGTACCAGTAGCATATGACATGACCTGACATACATACATACATTTTCGCTTTTATATGTATAGATGTATATTATATGTATATTATATATATTATATGTATACTATATATATATATATATATATAGATATATAGTGAGAGAGAGACAGACAGACAGACAGACCGATTGCAATATCCTCGTCTCCTCCCATATATAGAGGTAGCGCTCGATCCATTGACGCCGTTTCTTGCCTTTGTCTGAAGTTCTGTTTTATTTATACTCAAGCAATATTTTTCCTCACTTGTCACTCGTAATATATAGTTAGTTCGTATTATATTTCAAAAACACAGTTCGTTTACTCCCCGTAAACGTCTTCCAAGACTTCTCCAATATCACGCGGCCGCCATAAGAGTAAAAACAAAAATTCTTCGTTCCTAAATTCGATAAACAATCTTACGCAAAATAAATATTTTCATTATACAAACTAATTCGAATCAAATCTCATTATTAAGGATATCTTCTGTGCCTTAATCCAAACGTAGATTCCATGAGCAAAGCTTCTTTCTTAGAACTGCACGCCAGTGGAATTCTCTGCCGCTTGACTGTTTCCCACCTGACTACAACTTGGACGTCTTCAAGTTCAACATAAACAAACTCCTGACAAACCGCCCCCTTAAGTAAGACACTATCAAAACCCCCAATACTAATGATTACTACAATAATATATCGTTGATTACTGTACACGCAATAACCCTTATCCTTGAGTGGCCTTCGGGCCTTGATAAGTGGTGACCCCTTATATGTTCTTCCAGCAGGGTAATAGCTGTTGTCCGGGCTTTAATAATCATCAAAAACCATTTCAGAATCATATTTTTTTTTGGTATTGACATTGCTAAAATCGCCCATTTTTTTCAATCAAATCAATTAATTGCCTTAGGGACCCGTCGCTGTGTACCAGGACGAATGATTTCAAATGCTTCCTGGAAGTTTGTAGCCCACAATATATTGTAATCTACATTACACTGTAGAGAGCTGTCTTTTGAATTTCCTAAAATTACTACACCACCCGTGACCCGTTGGGTCAGTATATTATATCAGCTATGGAATTCATGTATGAGCGTGACACTTGTGACGTAAAGAAAATAGTTTTTGCGACATAAAAGAACATCAACCAGAACTTGCTCCCATACTTACGAAACTATGTACGTGTTGCCTTAAGGAGAAGTGCTTTCCGACTCCCTGGAAAACCTCATCAGTATACCCTGTATTTAAGAATTCAGATGATAAGTCATCTCCCTCTCAGTACAGACCAATAAGTCTCCTGTGTGTTATGAGTAAGTTGCTGGAATCCATATTAAATAGAGAAATAGTCAACCACCTCAGCAGAAATAATCTTCTTAGTGACATGCAATATGGTTTCCGTTCTGCAAGATCTACCGCAGATATGCAAACGGTTATATCTCACAGGATTAGGGAATCTCTTGACAAAGGCTTCCTTTCCAGGGCAATTGCTGTTGACATATCAAAGGCCTTCGACAAGATTTCCAGCTACGGTATAACTGGAAATGATTTCTCAATTATTAAATCATTTCTTTCCGATAGGCTCATAAGAGTAGTGGCCGATGGACAAAAATCAGAGGCCTGTAGTATTAATGCTGGAGTCCCTCAAGGGTCAATCCTGTGCCCAACTCTCTTCCTGATCTCCCTAAACACATACTTAAATCATTCGTTGACATCTATGCTGATGACACGACCATCTACGGCAACACATCAAAAGCTGTAAATGACAAAGTTCTCTCTGATTCTCTCTCCTCTGATATCGAGCGCGTGGTTTAATGGGCGAAGACGTGGCTGGTTACCTTTAATGCATCTAAAACCAAACTCCTATCCTTACATCATCAACGCTCTGATCCCCATCTGGCATCAATTGAAATGGATGGCTCTCGTCTAGGAGAATCCCCATGTTTTGACAAGCCTCTGGGTTTGTCCTTTACTCCTGATCTGAAATGGAACACGTACATTAAGTCTGTTGCCAAGGTCGCTGGAGAGATGGTGGGATCCTTCTAGCGCTCCAGAAGATATCTCACTACTGATGCAATTCTCTATCTATATAAAAGTCAAGTACGTCCAAGGATGGAATACTGTTGCCATATCTGGGCAGGAGCTGCTAAAAACAGCTTATCCTGCCTTGACAGAGTACAAAATAGACTTCGTGGCTTAGTGGGGGATGTCCTTTTCTCTTCCCTGCAACCTCTCTCCCACAGAAGAGACGTTACGAGCCTATCCTTGATTTATCATTATTTCCATTGCAGGTGCTCGTCTGAACTCCAATCTCTGGTCCCCCCTCGCCAATCCTTCACGAAAAACACCCGTCTAGCTGAATCCATTGTCAAAAATTTTTTTCCACTCTTTATCTGTGCCTAAATCAAAACGTAGATTCCATGAACAAATCTTCTTTCTTAGAACTGCAGCCTGTGGAACTCTGTTCCGTCTGCCTGCTTCCCACCTGACTACAACCTGGATGTCTTCAAGTCCTATGTTAACAAATTCCTAATGAACCGCCTCCTTAAGTAAACACTTCATTAAATCTCCACACTAACGTAATGTACTTGCAATAACCCTTATCCCTGAGTGGCTTCCGGGCCTTGATAAGTGGTGAATACCGTGAAAAAAAAACAAAAAAAAAAACAACATTTCTATGAAAGTATATTAAAATGAAAAAAGAATATAGATAGATTTCTACGAGTCGTTCTGTTTATTATAATTGATTATTTTGGAAAAGACAATGTTGTACAGTTACTGAATTACAAGAGCGTTGTGTCGTCAGCATATATACCCATCTCACAGGCAATTTTGTCAGGGAGGTCATTTATAAATATTAGGAATAACAGAGGTCCTAGGATAGACCCGTGAGGCACTCCCGCATTTATATCATATTGTTTAGATGTACGACCGTCGAGGACAACCTGGATGTTTCTCTCATCTAAGAAGGATTTAATTATCTACAAGCAAATATTTATAGTAATAACTAGACTACTCGTGACCCGTTGGGTCAGTATGTTATATTAGCTATGGAATTCATGTACGTGCGTGACACTTGTGACGTAAAGAAAATATTTTTTTTGACATAACAGAAACAGTTCTATGAACGTATATTAAAATGAAAAAAGAATATAGATAGATTTCTATGAGTCGTTCTGTTTATTATAATTGATTATTTTTGACAACAAAATTTTACAGTTACTGAATTATAAGTGGTTGGCCATACTTATAGGTAAATGCGCACTGAACAGATACCATAATACTTATTATAGCTAAATTCAAATTTTTATATATCTGCTTTTTTTTTTACATCGTTCATTTCTGTATTACGTTTAAGTTATTTTAAACCCCACTCTTCCCATGTTAAATAATAATTTCGAAATAATAACGTTAATATTTCAGTGTCCCAATTGTTATTTTTTTTTTTTTCGCGTTTAAATTATCTAAATAAACAATTGTTAATACCATGTGCTTTGTTTTTTACATCGTTCATTTCTGTATTACGTTTAAGTTATTTTAAACCCCACTCTTCCCATGTTAAATAATAATTTCGAAATAATAACGTTAATATTTCAGTGTCCCAATTGTTCTTTTGTTTGTTTTTTTTTCGCGTTTAAATTATCCAAATAAACAATTGTTAATACCATGTGCTTTGTTTTTTACATCGTTCATTTCTGTATTACGTTTAAGTTATTTTAAACCCCACTCTTCCCATGTTAAATAATAATTTCGATATAATAACGTTAATATTTCAGTGTCCCAATTGTTCTTTTGTTTTTTTTTTTTCGCGTTTAAATTATCTAAATAAACAATTGTTAATACCATCTGCTTTGTTTTTTACATCGTTCATTTCTGTATTACGTTTAAGTTATTTTAAACCCCACTCTTCCCATGTTAAATAATAATTTCGAAATAATAACGTTAATATTTCAGTGTCCCAATTGTTATTTTTTTTTTTTCGCGTTTAAATTATCTAAATAAACAATTGTTAATACCATGTGCTTTGTTTTTTACATCGTTCATTTCTGTATTACGTTTAAGTTATTTTAAACCCCACTCTTCCCATGTTAAATAATAATTTCGAAATAATAACGTTAATATTTCAGTGTCCCAATTGTTCTTTTGTTTTGTTTTTTTCGCGTTTAAATTATCTAAATAAACAATTGTTAATACCATGTGCTTTGTTTTTTACATCGTTCATTTCTGTATTACGTTTAAGTTATTTTAAACCCCATCCTTCCCATGTTAAATAATAATTTCGAAATAATAACGTTAATATTTCAGTGTCCCAATTGTTATTTTTTTTTTTTTTCGCGTTTAAATTATCTAAATAAACAATTGTTAATACCATGTGCTTTGTTTTTTACATCGTTCATTTCTGTATTACGTTTAAGTTATTTTAAACCCCACTCTTCCCATGTTAAATAATAATTTCGAAATAATAACGTTAATATTTCAGTGTCCCAATTGTTCTTTTGTTTTGTTTTTTTCGCGTTTAAATTATCTAAATAAACAATTGTTAATACCATCTGCTTTGTTTTTTACATCGTTCATTTCTGTATTACGTTTAAGTTATTTTAAACCCCACTCTTCCCATGTTAAATAATAATTTCGAAATAATAACGTTAATATTTCAGTGTCCCAATTGTTCTTTTTTTTTTCGCGTTTAAATTATCTAAATAAACAATTGTTAATACCATGTGCTTTGTTTTTTACATCGTTCATTTCTGTATTACGTTTAAGTTATTTTAAACCCCACTCTTCCCATGTTAAATAATAATTTCGAAATAATAACGTTAATATTTCAGTGTCCCAATTGTTCTTTTGTTTTTTGTTTTTTTTCGCGTTTAAATTATCTAAATAAACAATTGTTAATACCATCTGCTTTGTTTTTTACATCGTTCATTTCTGTATTACGTTTAAGTTATTTTAAACCCCACTCTTCCCATGTTAAATAATAATTTCGAAATAATAACGTTAATATTTCAGTGTCCCAATTGTTCTTTTGTTTGTTTTTTTTTTCGCGTTTAAATTATCTAAATAAACAATTGTTAATACCATGTGCTTTGTTTTTTACATCGTTCATTTCTGTATTACGTTTAAGTTATTTTAAACCCCACTCTTCCCATGTTAAATAATAATTTCGAAATAATAACGTTAATATTTCAGTGTCCCAATTGTTCTTTTGTTTGTTTTTTTTTCGCGTTTAAATTATCTAAATAAACAATTGTTAATACCATCTGCTTTTTTTTTTACATCGTTCATTTCTGTATTACGTTTAAGTTATTTTAAACCCCACTCTTCCCATGTTAAATAATAATTTCGATATAATAACGTTAATATTTCAGTGTGCATGTCATGCACGCATGCACAACCGGATGTCATAAACCGGAAAGTGGGTTACATACAACGTTACAAGGTCATTTGAGTTTATACATACTAACATTTCAACCCGGTGTTGCCCGGGTGTTTGGAGGTATATGTTGAGCAAAAAAAAAAAAAAAGGGGTCAATTTTTTTTAACTTTCACTCCTGTTATGACCCCTTAACATTTATTGTTTTGGGCTCCAATCAAGTTATTACGTTAGATACATGTCCAAGGAACCTATATCTAAAATTTCAAGTGTTTAGGCCCAAAATTGTCGGATGAGTTTGGTAGAGTTCTCATAGGTTAAATTGTTGAACTTTGACCCCTTCACAGCCAAATTTCTGGCGGAAAACGGATCACATAATTATAATTGTTTATTTATTGAACAAAAACCCAAAAAACTTACAGCCGTTGAATTATAAATGGTTGGCCATACTTATAGGTAAATGTGCACTGAACACATACCATAATACTTAAAGTTAAATTCAAATTTGTATATATCTTTTAATTTAAACGCGAAAAAAAACAATTTGGACGCTGAAAATGTACACAGTAAAACAATATGTTTTATTGTCGCGTTGATTATTTAATTGTAACGCAAATTAAAAAAAAAACTTATATTCGGGGTTATTTTTTCATGTTGGTAGTGTAGAAGAAAATGAATGAATGTTTTTTTAAGAAAAGTGTACTAAAAAATTGAGAATAAATTAAAAAAAAATGAAGGCAGTGGGAAAAATGCTCTTATGGTTGTCAACGGGTTAAAGTAGATTTATTTGTAAGAAAATTGAGTTAAAATAGCTTAAACGAAATACGGAAATGAAAGTATTAACAATTGTTTATTTGGATAAGTTAATTTCAAATTTTTATATATAGTTAAATTAAACGCGAAAAAAATTGGGACGCTGAAAACCTACACAGTAAAACAATACGTTTTATTGTCGCGTTGATTATTTAATATAATATATATATATATATATATATATATATATATATATATATATATATTGTATATATGAAAAAGGTCGGCAATTCTCTATCATGTGTTTTGATAAAGCTCGTCTTTGTGTTTGTGATTCTTCTAAAAAGGTAAAGTGAATTGTTATTATATGTCTGTGTTATAAAATGTCGTGACATACACATCTCATATCCACAATGTGAATCTACATCTCATGTCTACACTAAGACTGTCTGAACACTATCTCCTCACTCTAAGAGCTTCACATAGCAACACATCTATTAACCTAAGAATGAACATATTTTTAATATATATGAATCGTCATAACACGAACACGGAACGAACAATCTCTCTCACGACATCCCTCTCTAAAACTCTCACTAAGATACAACATCACTTGTAATAAGACTCTTTCTAAGCATCACTTGTAATAAGACACTCTCTCAACGACAAACACTCTAATAAGACTCTTTCTAAGTCTGCGCTTATAATGAGACTCTTTTAATGAAACTCAAAAGATAACATAAACATAATTTTGTGCCGTCAGAGTGACAAGTCTCCCTAGACGCCCAGCTCTCTCCATCTGCTTCGATAGCACTTGCAAATAAATTTGCGTTATTGCAACAGCCTCTCACCACCGATTTCTCATGTAGCAAGATCTCAGGCGGCATTAGGGTTATACTCGCTGGCAGCGGCCATTGGTCTATACTAGATTTGAGTGGCACTAAGCCTCCCCAAGATCTCAGTTCTCTTCACGCTTGTCCAGTGGAGGTCTAGTCAGTGCTCTCTCCTCGATCTTTCCAAACTTTTTTACTCTTCTCGGCTATTTGTGTCACAAATTTTTTTGGGGGGGAGAGGGATTATTATTATTAGTGAGGAGTGGATGCTTAAGGTTTTTTTTTACACAGAGATCACCACTTATCAAGGCCCGGAAGCCACTCAGGGATAAGGGTTATTGCAAGTACATTACGTTAGTGTGGAGATTTGATGAAGTGTTTACTTAAGGAGGCGATTCATTAGGAATTTGTTAACGTTGGTCTTGAAGACATCCAAGTTGTAGTCCGGTGGGAAGCAGACAGACAGAACAGAGTTCCACAGGCGTGCAGTTCTAAGAAAGAAGCTTTGTTCATGGAATCCGCGTTTTGATTTAGGCACAGATATAGAGTGGGGGAAACTTTTGACAGTGGATTCAGCTAGACGGGTGTTTTTCGTGAAAGATTGGCGAGGGGGGACCAGAGATTGGAGCTCAGATGAGCACCTGCCATGGAAATAACGATAAAACAAGGATAGGCTGTGGCCAATGACGTGGAAGCATGTAAGATCAAAGCTGATTATGTGAAACGTATGGATAGAGAAAGAGCAGAGGAACTGGCTAGGAAGAAAATGCATGGAAGGTTCTTCCAGGATATAGCAGAAGTGGCTGATGAAAGATCATTGCAATGGCTTAGAGCTGGGGATCTGGCTAAGAGTACTGAAGCTTTTGTTTGTGCAGCACAAGAGCAGGCATTAGGAACACGATTGTTCAAAAAAGTGGTTCTAGGATAGGAAGTTACTGTAGAATGGCGGATTTGTGGTAAGACCTCAGAGTCAATTGCACACCTTGCAGCAGGGTGTTGCGGACTGACCGAGAGAGTACCGCAAAAGACACGATCGCATGGGACTCCGGATATATTGGGAGGTTTGTATGAAGGTTAGGGTTAAGTGTGCTGGAAAATGGTTTGAGGAAGTGCCTGAAGTGGGAACAAGTGAGGATGGCAAAGTAGAGGTATGGTAGGACAAAAATGTCATAACAACCAAGAAATTGGAACATAATCGTCCGGATTTGGTCGTCATTGACAAAGTCTCAAAAATACTGGCAGATTGTAGACTTCTCATTACCCTGGGACAGGAATATGAGAGAGAAGATATCTCACTACTGATGCAATTCTCTATCTATATAAAAGCCAAGCACGTCCAAGGATGGAATACTGCTGCCACATCTGGGCAGGAGCTGCTAAAAACAGCCTATCCTGCCTTGACAGAGTACAAAATAGACTTCGTGGCTTAGTGGGGGATGCCCTTTTCTCTACCCTGCAACCTCTCTCCCACAGAAGAGACGTTGCGAGCCTATCCTTGTTTTATCGTTATTTCCATACCAGGTGCTCGTCTGAACTCCAATCTCTGGTCCCCCCTCACCAATCTTTCACGAAAAACACCAGTCTAGCTGAATCCACTGTGAAAAATTTCCCCCACTCTATATCTGTGCCTAAATCAAAACACGGATTCCATGAACAAAGCTTCTTTCTTAGAACTGCACGCCTGTGGAACTCTGTTCCGTCTGCCTGCTTCCCTCCGGACTACAACTTGGTTGTCTTCAAGTCCAATGTTAACAAATTCCTAATAAAACGCCCCTTAATTAAACACTTCATCAAATCTCCTCACTAACGTAATGTACTTGCAATAACCCTTATCCCTGAGTGGCTTCCGGGCCTTGATAAGTGGTGATCACTGTGTAAAAAAAAAAATATATATATATATTTTGATTAATGCAGATTTCGTATTTAAATCTAGCTGTACCGACACAGCCACGCGTTGCCGTGGCATGGTGTGGTTGATGCAGTAAATACATGCACGCATGCACACACACACATACGCAATAAACCCACCCACACACATGCAATCGCACAGACAAACACAGGCACACATACATACGCAATAAACACACCTCAAGTCCAATGTTAACAAATAACAAATTCCTAATGAACCGCCCCCTTTAGTAAACACTTCATCAAATCTCCACACTAACGTAATGTACTTGCAATAACCCTTATCCCTGAGTGGCTTCCGGGCCTTGATAAGTGGTAATCACTGTGTAAAAAAAAAAAAAAAATATATATATTTTGATTAATGCAGATTTCGTATTTAAATCTAGCTGTACCCACACAGCCACGCGTTGCCGTGGCATGGTGTGGTTGATGCAGTAAATACATGCACGCACGCACACACACACATACGCAATAAACCCACCCACACACATGCAATCGCACAGACAAACACAGGCACACATACATACGCAATAAACACACCTCAAGTCCAATGTTAACAAATTCCTAATGAACCGCCCCCTTTAGTAAACACTTCATCAAATCTCCACACTAACGTAATGTACTTGCAATAACCCTTATCCCTGAGTGGCTTCCGAGCCTTGATAAGTGGTGATCACTGTGTAAAAAAAAAAAAAAAAAAAAGAAAAGGAGGACGAGAAGTGGAGCAATTATGCTCCATTGGCCTTGGAGGAAAGGCATATACACGGGGTTAAAACACAAATAATCCCGATTGTATTTGTTATGCTAGGAGTAGCATCAAGTCGTCTTGAAGGACAACTGAAAAAACTATGAATCCCCAATGTTTTTAGGCAGCCTTTTGACCTCTGCTATCGTAGATACCACCAACATCCTTAGGAAAACCCTTGATCTTTGAAGATCCTGGTTTGGAACCGGGATTGAGGGAAATCCTCTGGAAATGAATCCCAACTCTTTTCAGGGAGCCGTTGATAAACAAAATCAGAATAATAATTATTATTATTATTATTACATTTTCCTGTAATCTATTTTTTATATACGCGATTTTTCTTTTATCAATAAATATTTAAACTCCTCGGCCTAACGTTCACAGGAAACATGAGTTGGAACAATTACATTGAGAGCATTGGCAGGACCGTTGCGAAAAAGGCAGGTTCTCTCTACCGTACTAGAAAGCTACTAACATTTAATTGTCCGCCTTCTATAAGTCGTACGTATCATCGTCAATGCATTCATTGGTATTGTAAATGTAGTTTAACCATTAACAGATACATCTGCCTTACTTAAAAAATTCTAGGTTTATTTTTGGTGTCTTTAGAAAAAACCAACCCAATATTTTTGCTGATGAGGAGACGTTCTTTAAAAAAGTATATGATAAAAATATTGTCTAAAACTTATTGTCTATCACAATAAAAACATCGTTTCCGAAACGATCGTACAATTTATTGATTTTTTTTGTTCTTTCTTATGAAACCGATTTTTAATTTTAATTATAAATTATCAATCATCTTAATATAAAAATAGCTCTAGGACATATATACCTACTGAGCTTATTATATATATATATTTTTTTTTAATTACATTTTCACCCCAAACAAGGCACATTGCCACTTTGGTGTAGGGGGCTACTATCCGGGGCAACAACTACTGTGGTACTATGTAGGGATTTGGGCAGCAAGATGTCGGTTCACGTTACACTTGAACTTCTGCACGTCAGTACTGTTAGGGAAACAGGGACCTGGAATGGAATTCCAGAGTCTAGCAGTTCTGGGGAAGAAACTATTGGAGTAAAAAGATCTTTTACATCTAGGGATCTCTACAGTGTGGGGGTGGGATTTAGCAGCCTGTCGGGTTTGTCGAGGGTGCTCACGTCGTGGGGGCACAAGTGATTTCAGTTCGTCAGAGCATTCACCACTAAAATACTTGTAGAAAAGGCAGAGGGATGCAACATTTCGTCGATGGGACAGAGGCTGAAGCTTAGATGCCAGTTCAGGGCCTATCAGGTTTGCGACTCTCTTTTGAACCTTGTCAAGGAGCGAGAGACTAGTAGCAGATGCACCAGCCCAGATGTGGCAGCAATACTCCATACATGGGCGAATCGTGGCCTTATAGAGGTACAGGATACTTTCGGGTGTTAGTAGTTTTCTAGCACGGTAGAGAGAGCCCACCTTTCTTGCAGCGGCCCTGGCAATGCCTTCAATGTAATTGTTCCAACTCATGTTTCCTGTGAAGGTTAGGCCAAGGAGTTTGAAAGATGGACTCTCAGATGAAGAGTTGTTGGTGATTGCTATGGGTGGTAGAGAGGGTTTCTTGTAATTATTGAATGAAACTAGTTTAGTCTTGGCAGCATTGAACGCGACCAACCACTTCTGTTACATGATAAGGGCTGTCTCCTTTTCATGTAAGTATAAAAATGGAGAGTTTAGTTTAAAATGAAAATGAAATAGCAATAGACAAATTCGAACCTCGTAATTTGGTTTAGAAATAGATTACGTGTGAGAATTTAAAAATGTAAAACAAACATTTGTTTAGAATATAGATAAATATTTCAAGGAAAGAATGTGAACTGTCAAGTTTGTTATGAAATTTTAAATTGAAAGAATGCAGCTTATAAGATAATGTTTTTAACATATTGGATATAGGTTAAAATTCCTTTTGTAGAAATAGGAAAAGTTTTGGACACGTATGTCCAGAGCACGTGAAAGAAGGCACATGTTTTAACATGTGTATGACGTCACGGAAAATAGAAAGTTCGAGGAATAGAGAAAAACTTTAGTGAGAAAACTCGGAGAGAGACAGTCAGGCGTCTAGGAGCGAGACGTCACTTCAAGAAAAAAATGTGAGACTTTGAATTCTTGGTGCTGGAAACACGGCCGTGTGACGAAATAAACCATTATGTTTTTTGTAAAGCTCGTCTTGTGTCTTATGATTCTTACAGAAAGGTAAAGTGGAATTATATTATATATTTGTGTTATATGTCTTTACATCATCAGGTCCGAACTGTCTGAACACTATATGTCCTCACTCAAAGAGCTTTCTTCTTCTTCTTCTTCTTCTTCTTCTTCCATTCAACACAATTAAGGAATGAACTTTTAATATATAAGAATCTCTCCTAACATGAACAATCTAAGTCTTTCTTAATAAACCTATCTCTCTCAAAATCTCTTACAACATCTCTCTCTCTCTGAGTCTTACAACATTCCTCACTATAATAAGACTCTTTCTAAGCATCTCTTCCTAAGACTCTCTCAATGAAACTCCTATATAATACTTATATATCTACATTACAACGAGCACTGTTTTCTTTTCTTTTAATTGTATTAACGAATTTACTAATACATTAAAATATACTCTGCTCTTTGGACTGTTGTTCTTATCCCCTAAGTATATTATTGTTATATATATTATGAGATGAATGACTAATTTTTATGATTTCAGGTTCAGAAAACGAAATACACTTTACTAAAGACTGATTGTCACAGCTGGTGTTGAATAATTCTAGGTTTATTTTTGGTGTCTTTAGAAAAAAACCCACCCAATATTTTTGCTGATGAGGAGACGTTCTTTAAAAAACTATATGATAAAAATATTGTCTAAAACTCATTGTCTATCACAATAAAAACATCGTTTCCGAAACGATCGTACAATTTATTGATTTTTTTTGTTCTTTCTTATGAAACCGATTTTTAATTTTAATTATAAATTATCAATCATCTTACTCAATATAAAAATAGCTCTAGGACATATATACCTATTGAGCTTATTATATATCTATATTACAAAGAGCACTGTTTTCTTTTCTTTTATTTTAATTGTATTAACGAATTTACTAATACATTAAAACATACTCTGCTCTTTGGACTGTTGTTCTTATCCTCTAAGTACAGGGTGGGCCAAAATAAGGGTCCTATCTTTAAATTTGACTAACTTCCACAAAATAAAAGTTAAACTCACCAAACTTTATGTGTGTGTAGACTGACCCTTCCGAGATTGTTTTGAAATAAACAAAACAATTTTTGGCCGAAAAACACTTCTTAAAACTTACATAAATTTATGAATTTTTAAAAATAGGACCTTTATTTTGGCCCACCCTATATATTATTGTTATATATGTTATGAGATTAATGACTAATTTTTATGATTTCAGGTTCAAATGAACAGCTACAGCAGGAATTAAAATATACTTTACTAAAGAGTGATTGTCACAGCTGGTGTTTAATAGCAGGGGCATATATTTAAGATATGATAGAGATATGACTCATGAGTAAAAAAAATGGGCCAAGAGTGAAAGAAGGAAGAAATCGATTTTCCAATATTTTTTCATTAATTTTTGTTAATTTTAACTGATAATTTCTATTTTGCAGATCATTATTATCATCGCATATAATGATAAGTGGAAACATTAATCCTAAAAATGGTAAGACGGCAGTTCAAAATGACTTACAAGCAGATTTTTTGATATTTTAAGAAAAGAAAATGTGAAAACATCTTTTTCTACAATGAAGCGAATTGGTTAAAGATTCAAAGTCGAACGCTTGGTAAAAGGGAAATCTGGATCTGGTTGCCCTAGAGCATCCACTTTGAAGGACGATCACAGGTTTAAATTAAATGTTTTGAAGGATCGAAAAAAAAACAAAATCAAACTTATGTTGACCATAGCAAAGAATTAAAACAGGGGCTTTTTTTTTTAATTACATTTTCACCCCAAACAAGGCACATTGCAACGCAGGTGTAGGGGGCTACTATCAGGGTCAGCAACTACGGGGGCACTATGTAGGGATTTAGGCAGCAAGATGTCGGTTCACGTTGCACTTGAACTTCTGCATGTCAGTACAGTTAGAGAAGCATGATCCTCGAATGGAATTCCAGAGTCTAGCGGTTCTGGGGAAGAAACTACTGGAGTAGAAAGATCTTTTACATCTAGGGATCTCTACAGTGTGGGGGTGGGATTTAGCCACCTGTCGAGTTTGTCGTGGGGGCACAAGTGCTTGCAGTTCGTCAGACCATTCACCATTAAAATACTTGTAGAACAGGCGAGGTAGGAAGGAAGGAAAAGGGACGGATAGAGAGTAGTAGTAGTAGTAGTTTTGGCTTTATTACAATTGTTCTTATGTTTGTCAACGGGGTTTTTTTTTTTGGTTTTTTTTTACACAGTGATCACCACTTATAAAGGCCCGAGGGATCTCTACTGTGTGGGGGTGGGATTTAGCAGCCTGTCGGGTTTGTTGAGGGTGTCTGCATCGTGGAGGCAAAAGTGTCTGCAGTTCGTCAGAGCATTCACCATTAAAATACTTGTAGAACAAGCAGAGGGATGCAACGTTTCGTCGATGGGACAGAAGCTGAAGCTTAGATGCCAGTTCAGGGCTTATCAGGTTTGCGACTCTCTTTTGAACCTTGTCAAGGAGCGAGAGACTAGTAGCAGATGCACCAGCCCAGATGTGACAGCAATACTCCATACATGGGCGAATGGTGGCCTTATAGAGGTACAGGATACTTTCAGGTGTCAGTAGTTTTCTAGCACGGTAGAGAGAGCCTACCTTTTTCGCAGCGGCCCTGGCAATGTTTTCAATATAATTGTTCCAGCTCATGTTTCCTGTGAACGTTAGGCCAAGCAGTTTGAAAGATATACTCTTGAAATTATCTTTCTAGATATACAATATCTAGACGAATGAAAGAAATGGGATTTTCTTCTAAAAGGTGTGCAAAGAAGCCATTTTTATCTAAGAAGAACATCAATGATAGGAAGAGATTTTTCTCAGGTTATGGCAAGAAAGATACAGACTGGTTCAGGAATGTTTTGTAGTCAGATGAATCAAGATTTTGTCTTGTTATTGATGCTCCCGACGCTTCCGAACGGTGCAATCGAAGAACTGGAGAATGATTTTAACCAGGTTGCATAAAAACGACAGTTAAACACGGGAATGGAGGGATAATGGTATGGGGAATTTTTACTGCAGGAGTTGGGGAACTTATTAGATGTGAGAAGTCAATCAATGCAAAGGAATTCATTCGAATATTAGAAACAGGACTGTTACCAAGTATCCAGAAGCTGGGAATATCCCAGAACATTATTTTCCAACATGATAATGCCCCTGCACACACTGCTAAAGTCACAAAAAAATGGTTTTCTGATAATTCAATTGATGTGATATTTTGGCCATGTCAAAGCCCCGATTTAAACCAAATCAAGAATATTTGGTTCTTAATATCTCGTGCATTGGTCGGAAGAACTTTTTCGAACGATGACAAACTATGGGAAGCTGTGCAAAGTGAATGGTATAGCATTTCCTCTTCAGTGTTCCACTTTGGTTAAGAGCCTGTCTAAAAGGATTGATCTTTTAAAGAAATCAAAAGGGAATGCGATTCCATCCTAAGCATTTATTAAAGTAAATGTCTTGTTCTGTGTTATTAGTATCGTTTAACTTTCCTTGTTCAATTGTTCTTTGTTCAATATAGCTTTCAATGCAATAAAATTTATTTGGCCCATTTTTTTTGTTTACGAGTTAAGGCCTTAAACTGTACCGTTTGTTAATTTTCACCAGGATTTGACATCCCCTGAGGACTTTTGGGACTAAATAGTGGGGGGGGGGCGCAAATGCTGAACTCAGTCATTTTTTTTTAAGGCTCCTTCACTGTGCATTCACGGGGGACAATGCAGATTTGCTTGTTTGTAACGTTCTGATCCCCATCTGGCATCAATTGAAATGAATGGCTCTCGTCATGGGGAGGTCTCATGTTTTGACAAGCTTTTGGGCTTGACCTTTACTCCTGATCTTAAATGGAACACGTACATCAAATCTGTTGCCAAGGCTGCTGGAAAAATGGTAGGATCCTTCTATCGATCCAGTAGATATATCACTGCTGATGCAATTCTCTATCTATATAAGAGCCAGGTACGTCCAAGGATGGAATACTGTTGCCACATCTGGGCAGGAGCTGCTAGAAAAGACGTGCTGCCTTTTGTCTATGGTCCCCCATCCCTCGCCAAACTTACACAAGAAACACTCGTCTAGCTGAAAGCACTATCAATAGTTCCCCGGACTCTTTATCTGTGCCTAAACCTAAACGTAGATTCCATGAACAAAGCTTAACTACAAGAAACCTTCTCTACCACCAATAGCAATGGCCAAGAACACATTGCCTGAAAGTACTTCTTTTAAACTCCTCGGCCTAACGTTTACAGGGAATATGAACTGGAATAGATACATTGAGAGCATTGCCAAGGCTGCTGCAAGGAAGGTTGGCTCCCTCTACCGTGCTAGAAAACTACTTACGCCTGAAAGTATCCTATACCTCTATAAGGCAACCATTCGCCCATGTATGGAGTACTGTTGTCACATCTGGGCTGGTGCATCTGCTGCTTGTCTCTCGCTCCTGGACAGGGTTCAAAAGAGAGTCGCCAACCTGATCGGTCCTGAACTGCCATCTAGGCTTCAACCTCTGTCCCATCGACGAGATGTTGCATCCCTCTGCCTGTTCTACAAATACTTTAATGGTGAATGCTCTGACGAGCTGCAAACACTTGTACCTCCCCGACGTAACTACCCCCGACAAACCCGACAAGCTACTAAGTCTCATCCCTTTACAGTAGAGATCCCGAGGTGCAAGAGAGCCTTTTACTCCAATGGTTTCTTCCCCAGAAATGCGGGTCTTTGGAACTCCCTTCCGGGATTCTGCTTTCCCAACTGCAATGATATGCAGAAGTTCAAGTGTAATATTAACAAACATCTTTCTACTCTTCTCCCTTCATAATGACCCCGCTAATTAAGTCCCTAATAGTAGCCCCCTGCTTCAAAGTGGCACTGTGCCTTGTTTGGGGTGAAAATTGAATAAAAACAAAAAAGAAAAGAATTGCACGCCTGTGGAATTGTCTTCCGTTTTCCTGCTTTCCAACGACCTTCGAGTCTAACGTAAACAAGTTTTTGGTGAGCCGTTCTATATAAGTTAACAAATTTACCGAATTTCTATTACTAACGGTTACTATATTGTCCAATTGACTACTGTATACTTTTAACCCTTATCCTCGAGTGGCCCCTAGGCCTTGATAAGTGGTGATGATACCTATGTAAAAAAAAAAAAAAAAAAGCACATTCACCGCGAAGAAAGATCTTCACCACCTGGACGTCCTATTAGGTTGGTGCAAAAATAATATCGTTTTTTGAGGTTCAATTTAAAAATAAAACAAAAAAAAACTCATAACTCCTTCTATGATAAATATTATTAATCAAAATAAGAACTATTATAATCGATACACTTTTGCCAACAAGAACCATGTTTAGATTAATATACAATTGTTGTTATAATATGTAAGTGACCTCCCTAGGGTGTTGCTTCATTGTCGAATACCATTAGATTAATATGAAATTATTGGTATATTATATAAGTGACCCCCCTTGGGTGTAGCTTCATTGTCAAATACCATTAGAATAATATACAATCATTGTTATAATATGCAAGTGATCTCACTTGGATGTAGCTTCGTTGTCGAATACCATTTGGACAAGATCAAAGTGTAGTATCTGTTCCGGCAGATACTGCAAGCTATGACTAGCTATGACTAGCTATGACTAGCAAAGACCAGATGTGAGGGCAACCCCACATGTCTGACCTTTAACCAGCTCCCATTTCCCACCTCTCGGGAGCTGGTCCCCTTTCCCCCTCCCTTCACTCCTCACATTAAAAATCGGCCTTGTGCCTAATTTGCTCGGTGGGGGAGCAAATAAATACCATCTGTTCCGGCAGATGCTGCACTTAAGATAATTTGTACCAGTCAATGGAGGGGAACCCCTCTATACTGGGACAATTATTATTTTTCGTAACCAGAGTGCCCCCTTTTTGCCTACTTTTAGGGGAGCTGGTTTTTACCTCACATTAAAAACGGCCTTGTGCCTAATTTGCTCAGTGGGGGAGCAAATAAATACCATCTGTTCCGGCAGATACTGCAAGCTATGACTAGCTAGGACTAGCTATGACTAGCAAAGACCAGATGTGGGGGCAACCCCACATGCCTGACCCTTAACCAGCTCCCATTTCCCACCTCTCGGGAGCTGGTCCCCTTTTTCCCTTCCCCCTCCCTTCACCCCTCACATTAAAAATCGGCCTTGTGCCTAATTTGCTCGGTGGGGGAGCAAATAAATACCATCTGTTCTTTAGATGCTGCACTTTATTTTCTTGTTCTCTTTCGGTGGAGGAGAAATCCTTCACGACTGAGACAATTTTTATTTTTGTACCTTTTCTCCACGTTAAAAAACGACCCTGAGGTCTAACTCTGTCTCGTGGGGAGGCATAGTAAATAGGTACCATTAGAATAATATACAATCATTGTTATAATATGCAAGTGACCTCCATTGGATGTAGCTTCATTGTCGAATATCATTACATAAATATACACTCATTGTTATAATATGCGAGTGAGCTCCCCTGAATGTAACTTCATGATGGGGCGATTATGTCGTAAAATCATGAAAAATTATTGTCCAAATAAGTAACATATCAAAGAATTATGAAAAATGATGAACTGTGAGTTATTTGATTGGTGTGTTTGTAATGAAATAAACAGCCCAGATATTGTCTGAAAGTATTTTAATAACGAAAAAAAAAAAACCAGCCAGACAATGTCTCAAAATTATTATTTTAGTAAGAGGAATGGGATTATGTGGGTTAAATCATGAAAAAATAATTGTCGAAATTAGCAACAATACGTGGTCAGTTGGGATGTAATGAGATAGATGCAAATATATACTAGCAGAATACTTGGCGTTGCCTTGGATTGAATTAGAGTGATTGAAATATATACTAACAGAATACCTTGCGTCACCCAGGATTCATGAGATTTTTTTTTTTTTTTTTTTTTTACACAGTGATCACCAAGGCCCGGAAGCCACTCAGGGATAAGGGTTATTGCAAGTACATTACGTTTACACAGTGATCATCAAGGCCCGGAAGCCACTCAGGGATAAGGGTTATTGCAAGTACATTACGTTAGTGTGGAGATTTGATGAAGTGTTTAATTAGGGGGGCGGTTCATTAGGAATTTGTTAACATTGGACTTGAAGACATCCAAGTTGTAGTCCGGAGGGAAGCAGGCAGACGGAACAGAGTTCCACAGGCGTGCAGTTCTAAGAAAGAAGCTTTGTTCATGGAATCCGCATTTTGATTTAGGCACAGATATAGAGTGGGGAAAATTTTTCACAGTGGATTCAGCTAGACGGGTGTTTTTCGTGAAAGATTGGCGATGGGGGACCAGGGATTGGAGTTCAGACGAGCACCTGCCATGAAAATACCGATAAAACAAGGATAGGCTCGCAACGTCTCTTCTGTGTGAGAGAGGTTGCAGGGTAGAGAAAAGGGCATCCCCCACTAAGCCACGAAGTCTATTTTGTACTCTGTCAAGGCAGGATAGGCTGTTTTTGGCAGCTCCTGCCCAGATATGGCAACAGTATTCCATCCTTGGACGTGCTTGGCTTTTATATAGATAGAGAATTGCATCAGTAGTGAGATATCTTCTGATTGATTGAGATATATACTAGCAGAATACTTGCCGTTGCCTTGGATTGAATTAGATTGATTGAAATATATACTAACAGAATACCTTGCGTCGCCCAGGATTTCATGAGATTGATTGAGATATATACTATCAAAACACCCAGTGTTGCCCGGGATTGAATGAAATAGGTGAGAATATCTATTAGCAAAATACCTGGCATCGGTTGGGATTTGATGAGATAAATGTGTTGCATATTACCTGTCCTTGCATATACATGCTGTAAATTACCTACCCTAGGTAAGATACAATTATTTCATATGTGTAATACCCGTCTTATGTAGGTAAAATATTCTTTTGCTCGAAATAGCAAATGATACATAAACATACAAAATTCCTCTCTCATAAGAATAATAAATATATTACAAAACCAAATTCAATTTTTTCATTGTGTGTACGGTCCCGAGCAGTTCTGGAAGTGATGAAGTCATTAAATGCCGTTCTGGCGCAGGAAGTTGTCGAGATGCTTGAAAAAGTGATAATCTGTGGGCGAGAGCTTCTGTGAATATGGCGGCTGATGAACCAGTCTCGTATCCCAATTTGTTCAGCTTCTGCTTGATCAGTTAAGCAACGTGCAGGCGAGTGCTGTCATAGAGGAGAATTGGTCTCTTTATATCGACCAATCTCGGGCACGTACGTTGATTGGTTGGCCGTTTTTGTTTTACGGCATATCAACCCTTTTCAGGTTATTTAATGCCGAATCCAGTGATTTTGAAGAAAACATTTTTAATAGAATATCTATAATATAAAGCTGAATGTGTGTGTGTGTGTGTGTGTGTCTGGTCACGAATATGCTCCTATATGGTTGACAATTTTAAAAAACTGATTACATATAATGATAGAAGATGTATCGAGACACAGGAATGGGTACGTTTGATCTGGCAGAACCGTGGTTAATTAAAATTGTGGGGTCTGCGTTCGCGCCTGGTCCACAAAGTATGGAAATAAAAAATTTAAAAATTAAAAAAAAACGTTTACAAGTGTTTTTGATATAGATGTACATAAGAATACTTTGATAAGCATGTTTTAACTTAAATAGGGATGGTATAATAAAATTGTGGGGTCTGCATTTGCGCCTGGCCTCCATAGAATGGAAATAGGCACACACTTTAATAAAGACTTTTCATATCTATCTGCGTAAGTATACTTTGATAATTATGTTTCAGTTTGAAGAAATATGGTATAATAAAATTATGGGGTGTTCGTCCGCGCATGACCTTCATAGAATGGAAATATGTCACAAAGTTTAACAAGGTTTTTTTTTTATATAGATCCACAGAATATTGTGATAAGTGTTTCAGTGTGAACAGGTATGGTATAATAAATTATGGGGTTTATCTATTTTATTTTTACTTTCATCATATTTTGCTTTGGTTTTGATACCCCTAAATTCGAAGCTATCTCTTTACAAGCCTTCCTTTTCATAACTTATCATACTTTCATAAATCAGAGTCCATTTTCTGTAGGCTGTTTTTGAATGCAGTCAACGACGGGTACTTTTGCTAGTATATATATATTTTTTTCTTTTTTTTTTCAAGTCGGTTTCTATTTAACCCAGAGTAGTGACCCTAACAGGTACTACCATTCCGGGTTAGAGTGGGCCCGGGAGCAATTGTAATTAAGGGATGGCTCCACACTCCCCAAAGCCCACAAGCTGGGGCCTCACCATTGGATATAGTTGTAGGTCATATCCAGGAACCCCATTGAGGGACTTGTACGTTGGAGCTTCTGTGTATTTCGTCAAATTGTCGGCAGAACTTCTCTGCCGTAAGCGTTTCGCTCAGATTCAAGAAGCTTTGATGGATGAGACCGGTTGCAGACGACCAAACATTCACGATAACCTTTTTTTGTGTGTGTAATTTCAGCTTTAAGGAATACTAGCATTTCAGCCCGGCGTTGCCCGGGTGTTTGGATGTGTATGTTGAGCAAAAAAAAAAAAGTGGTAGTAGGAAGGCAGGCTCGAACCCGTACCGCAAAGGAGGAAAAGAACGAGGTAAAACCTAAGGTTTATGCTGTTATGACCACTCCCAAACCGAAAGCGACATTTTTTAAAAGTAAGGCTAGACAATCTAAAGGATAGGATAACTTTAAAAAATATCGGCGAAAAAAGTGACCCTCCCCCCTGTTGAAAAGTGCCTAGTTGAAGGAGAAGATATTAATGTTTTTAGCCAATTTTTCGATATTTGTCGTATGAAAGGTCGAACGTAAAAACGATACTGATCTTGGTAAAATCCGTCGCCTCTATTGAAAGTTTAAGGCAGACATGCAAACAGACATACATACATACATTTATATATTGGTAACAAAAAATGTTCGACCCAAACTGATGAGAAAGCTTGCCCTATCTCTGAATACCCTTTATATAAAATTTCAAATATTTAGAACAGAAATTGTCTGAGTAATTTGGAAGAGACCGCAGAGGTCAATTTTTTAAAAACTTTGACCCCTATTATGACCCCTTAAAATTTATAGTTTCGGGCTCAAATCACTTTATTAAGTTAGATCCAGGTTCAAGGAACCTATAGCTAAAATTTCAAGTGTCTAGACCCAAAATTGTCGGAGGAGTTTGGTAGAGTTCTTAAAGGTCAAATCGTTGAAATTTGACCCCTTAACAGCCATATTTCTGGCTGACACCCGTCACATCGATTTTCCCAAATCTCAGTACCCGGTATTTCAAATTTCGAGTCTATAGACTAAAAATTGACAGAGTTATTGCGTCGGGAAATGTACACAGACAGACAGACACACAGACAGACAGACAGACAGACAGACATGTTCACTTTTATAGATATATAGATTGGGGGCTTCATCGGCATCCAACCACTCTGCTAAACGTTGCTGGTTGTCAGAGAGGATGGACTTCTCATCACAAGCCACAATTTACACGAGAAATAGATAGTTTTTGTTGCGCGGAAGGATCGTAAAAGACACCTCAAAATGACGATTAAATTCATGCGGCACTCATTTATCCAACTTTCTTGACTTTCCTGTTTTTAAAGGCGAACGGCTGTTAAGTGGTCGGCCTCGTGTTCAACAGCAACTTCTCATGCGGTTTTACGAGGATCGGCTTCAATTAAGGCTTTCAAATTTTCGTTATCATCTACAGTATACGTAACATAAATACCCACGACAAACCCGACAAGCAGAAAAATCCCACCCCTTCACAGTAGAAATCCATTGATGTAAAAAAAAAAAGCCTTCTACTCCATCTGTTTGTTTAAGTATTATAAGCAATTGAATATTTCGTTGTATTATAGATTTTAAAGATTAGAAATCGTTCTTTAATTACTTACAAATTACATTTTAAAAAAGTGAAGGAACACGATTTGATTTGTAATAAACTTGAAGTTTATTTAATATAATTAAATGAAAATTATGCATGTAAGATTATGAATATTTGAAGCAGAACACAAGCAAAACATTTGATATGAGTTAAGACAATAAACAAATATTAAAATTAAACTATTTTTTTTTAATCAAAATGAATTTTTTTTTAAATCAAGATGAATTTTTTTAAATCAAAATGAATTTTTTTTTAAATCGAAATGAATTTTTTTTAATCAAAATGAATTTTTTTAAAATCAAAATGAATTTTTTTTTAAATCAAGATGATTTTTTTTAAATCAAAATGAATTTTTTTTAATCCAAATGAATTTTTTAAAATCAAAATGAATTTTTTTTAAATCAAAATGAATTTTTTTTTAATCAAAATGAATTTTTTTTAATCAAAATGAATTTTTTTTAATCAAAATGAATTTTTTTTTTTAATCGAAATGAATTTTTTTTAATCAAAATGAATTTTTTTAAAATCAAAATGAATTTTTTTTAAATCAAAATGAATTTTTTTAAAATCAAAATGAATTTTTTTTAAAATCAAAATGATTTTTTTTTAATCAAAATGAATTTTTTTTTAATCAAAATGAATTTTTTTAAATCAAAATGATTTTTTTTAAATCAAAATGATTTTTTTTAAATCAAAATGAATTTTTTTTAAATCAAAATGATTTTTTTTTAATCAAAATGATTTTTTTTTTAATCAAAATGAATTTTTTTAAATCAAAATGAATTTTTTTTAAATCAAAATGAATTTTTTTTTAATCAAAATGAATTTTTTAAAATCAAAATGAACAATATTTTTTTAAAATCAAAATGAACATTTTTTAATCAAAATGAACCACAATATTTTTTCAAAATCAAAAACAATATTTTTAAAAATCGAAATGAATTTTTTTAAAATCATATGAACAATATTTTTTTTAAATTAAAACTGAAAAAAGAACGATGAATTAGTTTAACTGAAAAACGAACGATGAATTAGTTTAACTGAAAAACGAACGATGAATTAGTTTAACTGAAAAACGAACGATGAATTAGTTTAACTGAAAAACGAACGATGAATTAGTTTAACTGAAAAACGAACGATGAATTAGTTAAACTGAAAAACGAACGATGAATTAGTTTAACTGAAAAACGAACGACGAATTAGTTTAACTGAATGAAGCTCACATACCTAAAAAAATAATTTAAAAGAAAACCGTACCATATGTTTGACTTTTACAATAGAGATCCGTAGATGTAAAAGATCTTTCTACTCCAGTAGTTTCTTCCCCAGAACCGCTAGACTTTACAATTCCATTCCAGGTCCCTGCTTCCCCAACTGTACTGACATGCAGAAGTTCAATTGTAACGTGAGCCGACATCTTGCTGCCCAACTTTATACATAGCACCCCAGTAGATGTCGGCTCTGATAGTAGTCTTCTACACCAAAGTAGAGATGTGCCTTGTTTGGGGTGAAAATTTAATTTAAAAAAAAAAAAGGACGGCTAGAGTTTGGAATTCCCTTCCGGTTTCCTGTTTCCTTAAGTGTACAGACATTCAAAAAGTTAAGTATAATGTAAACAGACATCTTGCTGGACACCTTCCTACATCGTAGCCCTAAAAATGTCTCAGATAACAGCCCTTTACAGCAAAATGGCACTGTGCCTTTGTTTGGGGTTAAAATGCAATTTTTTAAAAATAGGAGGAATTACGTTTTGAACGCTAAACGTACAATTCCAAGAATGTCCCCACCCCTCCTAACTCTTTGTTATTTGAGCTTTAACCCTGACCCTGACCCGAACCCTTACCATCCCATATTTTATGTCATTAAATCCGTCCAGAAGCAAGTTAGATTTGTAAGTAATTACCAGAAACTAAAAACAAAAAAACTGCACAAAGCGGGAACTATGCGTTCGTTTGTACTCAAGGGAAGGGCACTTCTGGTACCAAGCGCTTAGGCCAGTTGAAATATGATGCTTCGATATTTTCTTTATTTTCACAAGATATAAACAAGATAATTTCCTTTGTGTGTTTTTTGTTTATATTCAGCCCCAACCAATCAAAATGAACTATTGTAAAATTTCTTTCATACCGATATATATATATATATATATATATATATATATATATATATATATATATATAATTATAAATCTCAAATGACCTTGTAACGAGTGATGTAACCCACTTTCCAGTTTACAACATCCGGTTGCACATGCTTGCATAAACATTAACCCATAACAACTTAAACAAATAAACACAAATCGCTTCTTTTGCACATTTTAACCTGCGCACTGAAATATTAACGTTATTATTTCGAAATTATTATTTAACATGTGAAGAGTGGGGGTGTTTTGAAACTATTCTTTATTACAACTATACTGTCGCTATTTTCTTACAACTAAACAACTTTAACCCTCTATTGCCAAGGTCGCTGGAAAGATGGTGGGCTCCTTCTACCGCTCCAGAAAATATCTCACTACTGATGCAATTCTCTATCTATATAAAAGCCAAGTACGTCCAACGATGGAATACTGCTGCCATATCTGGACAGGAGCTGCTAAAAACAGCCTATCCTGCCTTGACAGAGTACAAAATAGACTTCGTGGCTTAGTGGGGGATGCCCTTTTCTCTACTCTGCAACCTCTCTCCCACAGAAGACACGTTGCGAGCCTATCCTTGTTTTATCGTTATTTCCATGGCAGCTGCTCGTCTGAACTCCAATCTGGTCCCCCCTCGCCAATCTTTCACGAAAAACACCCGTCTAGCTGAATCCACTGTGAAAAATTTCCCCCACTCTATATCTGTGCCTAAATCAAAACGCGGATTCCATGAACAAAGCTTCTTTCTTAGAACTGCACACCTGTGGAACTCTGTTCCGTCTGCCTGCTTCCCTCCGGACTACAACTTGGATGTCTTCAAGTCCAATGTTAACAAATTCCTAATGAAATGCTCCCTTAAGTAAACATTTCAGCAAATCTCCTCACTAACGTAATGTACTTGCAATAACCCTTATCCCTGAGTGGCTTCCGGGCCTTGATAAGACGAGAGCCATCCATCACAATTGATGCCAGATGGGGATCAAAGCGTTGATGATGTAAGGATAGGAGTTTGGTTTTGGATGCATTAAAGGTAACCAGCCACATCTTCCCCCACTGAACCAGGTGCTCGAGATCAGAGGAGAGAGAATCAGAGAGAACTTTGTCATTTACAGCCTTTGATGTGTTGCCATAGATGGTCGTGTCATCAGCATAGATGTTATCGAATGATTTATGTATGTGTTTAGGGAGATCATTGATGTAGTAGCAGTATCAGAATTTTTGTAGGAATTTTTGACACCCCTAACACGAAACTGCGAATACAATATAAAAATCTTGTAATTTCTCTGTTAAAAGTGGGTTATTTATTTTCTTTATGGATTATACTTCCAAAATAAACTATTAAAGTTGTTTTAAAAGTAATAAAAATATATTTTTTTTTAAAACAGTAATGAATTTTCCGAACTCAATATTTTTCAATTTTTAAACTCAATATTTTTAAATTTTTAAATTTTAAAAATCTATCAAAATTTTTCTATTGATTCTATTTTTACGATATTTTCAGGGTCAATGTGAAATTTTATGTTCTTTCCAATAAACCGAATATAATATTTTAGACAAACGTTTTTTTTAAATTCACGCCCCCCCCCAATGTCACCCATTTTCAACTTTCTCTTAAAAAGTAAATAATTAATTTATGGTTAATAGTTTTATATATCACAAATTGAAGAGAAAAGGTCAATAAATAATATATTCAAATTTAAAACAAAAAAAAAATCGCTCTTTTAGAAATTTACCTGTAAAGTCCGAAGTTTAAAACCTTATTTTATAAGAACACATTGTTTCTTTTTGTCTTTTTTTTTTTAATGAAACCTTGGTCCTTGCTCCTTTAATTGAAAAAAAAAATTAGGGCTTGAATTACATTTTTCGAGGAGTTATAAGCTTAGAAAGATAGGGGGTCGAATAATTTACGCCTCTCATTTTGAAATGTCTATTAAAAAGTAAATAATTAATTTATGGTTAATAGTTTTATATATCACAAATTGAAGAGAAAAGGTCAATAAATAATATATTCAAATTTAAAACAAAAAAAAAATCGCTTTTTTAGAAATTTACCTGTAAAGTCCGAAGTTTAAAACCTTGTTTTTTTTGTTTTTTTTTAAATAAAACCTTGGTCCTTACTCCTTTAATTGAAAAAAAAATTAGGGCTTGAATTACATTTTTCGAGGAGTTATAAGCTTGGAAAGATGGGGTGGAATTATTCACTATTTTCACGAAATTTCTGACACTGCTATTGATGTAGATCAGGAAGAGAGTTGGGCCTAGGATTGACCCCTGAGGGACTCCAGCATTTATATTGCAGGCCTCCGATTTTTGTCCATCTACCACTACTCTTATGAGCCTATCGGAGAGAAATGATTTAATGATTGAGAAAACATTTCCAGTTATACCGTAGAGAAAAGTTGAACTGCCATGAAAAGAAACTTCCTAAAAATTAATTAATTTTTAAAAGATTAAAATTTTATTATTTCAAAATGGTTTTTTTTTTTTTTTTTTTCTTTTTTTTTTTTTGCTTGACCCACACCTACAAATACCGGGGGAACGCCGGACACCCAGGCTTAAGGTGTATCAGAATTTTTGTAGGAATTTTTGACACCTCTAACACGAAACTGCGAATAAAATATAAAAATCTCGTAATTTCTCTGTTAAAAGTGGGTTATTTATTTTCTTTATGGATTATACTTCCAAAATAAACTATTAAAGTTGTTTTAAAAGTAATAGAAATATATTTTTTTTATTTTTTTAAAAACAGTAATGAATTTTCCGAACTCAATATTTTTTAATTTTTAAACTTTAAAAATCTATCAAATGTGAAATTTTATGTTCTTCCAATAAACTGAATATAATATTTTAGACAAACGTTTTTTTAAATTTAAATCCCCCCCATTTTCAAGTTTCTATTATAAAGTAAATAATTTACTCACCGAAAAGGTCAATAAATAATATATTCAAATTTAAAACAAAAACAACATAGTGTTTTTTAGAATTTTACCTGTAAAGTTTGAAGTTTAAAACCTTTTTTTTTTAAACCATGTTATTTGTTTTTTCTCTTTTTTCTTTCTTTTAAATGCACCCTTGGTCCGTGCTCCTTTAATTGAAAAAAAAATAGGGCTTGAATTACATTTTTTGAGGAGTTATAAGCTTGGAAAGACAGGGGGTCGAATAATTCACGCCTCCCATATTGAAATGTCTATTAAAAAGTAAATAATTAATTTATGTACCAAAGTCTTATATATCACAAATTGAAGAGAAAAGTTCAATAAATAATATATTCAACTATAAAACAAAAAAAAAACTGTTTTTTAGAAATTTACCTGTAAAGTTCGAAGTTTAAAACCTTAAAAAAAAAAAAAACACGTTTTTTTTTTCATTTTTTTTTTATGAAACCTTGGTCCTTGCTCCTTTAATTGAAAAAAAAATTAGGGCTTGAATTACATTTTTTCGAGGAGTTATAAGCTGGGAAAGATGGGGTGGAATTATTCACTATTTTCACGAAATTTCTAACACATCTACCCAGGCTTGTAAATCAATAACATTAAGAGTATTTTCAGGACTGCTGCGAAGAAAGTAGGTTCTCTCTACCCTGCTAGAAAATTACTAACACCCGAAAGTATCCTGTACCTCTATAAGGCCACCATTCACCCATATATGGAGTATTGCTCTCATATTTGGGCTGGTGCATATTCCACTAGAGTATCGCTCTTAGACAAGGTTTAAAAGAGAATCGCCAATCTGATAGGTCCTGAACTGTCATCTAAGCTTCAGCCTCTGTCCCATCGAGGAAACGTTGCATCCCTCTGCCTGTTCTACAAGTACTTTAACGGAGAATGCTCTGACGAACTGCAAGCACTTGTGCCCCTTCGACATAAATACCCTTGACGAACCCAAGAAACAGCAAAATCTCACCCCTTCACAGTAGAGATCCCTAGATGTAAGAGAGCCTTCTACTCCAGTAGTTTCTTTCCAAGAATTGATAGAGTTCAAAATAGACTTCGTAGCCTCGTAGGAGATGTCCTTTTCTCTTCCTTGCAACCTCTATCTCACAGAAGAGATGTTGCGAGTTTGTCTCTGATGTATCGTTATTTTCATGGAAAGTGTTCGACTGAGCTTCAATCTATGGTCCCCCCTCGCCAAACTTTCACAAGAAACACTCGTCTAGCTGTAAACACTATCAATAATTTCCCCCACCACTCTTTATCTGTGCCTAAACCTAAACGTAGATTGCATGAACAAAGCTTCTTTCTTAGAACTGCACGCCTGTGGAATTGTCTTCCGTTTTCCTGCTTTCCGGCTGACTACAATATGGTTGTGTTCAAGTCTAACGTAAATAAGTTCTTGATGAGCCGTTCCATATAAGTTATCAAATTTACCAAATTTTCATTACTAATGATTACTATATTGTCCAATTTCTACTGTACACTCTTTAACCCTTATCCTTGAGTGGCCTCTTGGCCTTGATAATGTGGTGATGCCTATGTAAAAAAAAAATAAAAATAAAAAATAAATAAAATAAAATTAAAAAAAATAAATACAAAATCCATATTAATCAAAATATTATATTTAAGCCTATTTTACGACCGAGCAATCCCAGGCGGCCTTCTAGTGTGTGTGTGTGTTTGTGTGTGTGTATATATATATTATATATATATATATATATATATATATATATATATATATATATATATATATATGAGAGATAGAGAGAGAGGGAGGGAGAGCGAGAGAGAGAGAACGAGATAAATACCTCTTTTAAGTGCTCCAGTTTCTCAACTATAACCACCTGCTTGTATTTCATCTCGAACCTTTAAGGTTAATACTTGTCCCCTTTCCAAATTTCCCTTTCAGCCCCGTACCCGTACTCTCTGCATAATCCCCGTGATATTCGCCCCAATAAGTCGCCGGATATCAACTTAGAGACCCCTAAGCTAATAGGGGCTCCCGAGGGGGTCGTTTGATGATAAGTACTATCAAAGTCTCAAAGTTTATCATCTCCCTCCCAACCCACCCCTGATTTCTGACATGGTTTTTATTATTTAATTGCTTTTAAGGGAAACCCCGTAGTTTGTTCAAGTTACTCCGTTCCCCCCAACGAGTTTAAGCGTCTTTCTCCTATTTAAAAAATAAAATTGGTACAGACTGTATTTTTGGACGCGGCAAATATTAAATTGAAACTATTTTCTTTTTAACTGCAGATGTAGCAACTGTTATATAGGGTTTTCATTAAAAGAGAGTCTTATTATAAGCGCAGTCTTAGAAAGAGTCTTATTACAAGTGATGCTGTTGAGAGAGGGATGTCGTGAGAGAGATTGTTCGTTCCGTGTTCGTGTTATGACGATTCATATATATTAAAAACTAGCGGGGGTACCCGGCGTTGCCCGAGTGTTTGTTTCCGGGACGGGGGGGGGTTTAAAAAATGTTATGGTAGGTAAGTAGGAAGGATCAAACCCGGAGTCATGAGTAAAAGTAGGAAAATAAAGTGTGAAAAAAAAACAAAAAAAAACATCTGCAACGTTAACAGTTCGGCCACCAAGAAAAGTCCATTCCAGTTGTTTAGGAAAAAAAAAAAAATAAAAAAAACGAATACGGTAGGTCGGCGCGAACGTGAAAATATAATGTGAATTGTCCAGCACACTAACCACTACGCCACAGAGCACTGCAGCTTAGTTTAGTGATTTTAAATAACTTCACATGAAAGAACTACGAAGCCAAACCGGTGTTCTCTTCTCAACTGTTCCTTGTGAACGATCCCCAAACGGTGTTAAGTGGTGGCAGGGGGAGGAGGAATTTATTAGAGAGAAAATATTTTACCACTTCCATTGATCTTAACCGATTTTGGCCGTGACTTCTCAACAGAAAAAGTATAGAAATCTAAGATTATCGAGGAATTTGAGAAATAATAAGCCTATAACACACCTCAGATATTGTTCTGCCGTTTGTGCATATTATATTTGCATGAAATATCTTGATTTTTAATCCTATTAAGGTCGAAATCCGACGGGAAAAAATGAGTTCATTTTATTTATATAGAGATATGTTCATTCTTAGGTTAATAGATGTGTTGCTATGTGAAGCTCGTAGAGTGAGGAGATAGTGTTCAGACAGTCTTAGTGTAGATATGAGATGTAGATTCACATTGTGGATATGAGACGCGTATGTCACGACATTTTATAACACAGACATATAATAACAATTCACTTTACCTTTTTGTAAGAATCACAAACACAAAGACGAGCTTTATCAAAACACATGATGGGTTTATTTCTTCACGACCGGCCGTGGTTTTCTCATCAAGAATTCAAAGCTTCACATATTAAGTTTAAAAGTGATCGTCTCGCTTCCTAGACGTTCGAATTCCCAGACCCTCTCTGAGTTTCTCACTGACTAACTATCTAACTAACTAACTCTCACTTCCTATATTGATAAATCCATGCATGTCCGGCCTCGTGAGCAAAATTCACGTGTTTCAACATGAGCGATTTTGCACGTTTCCGACATTATGATTTCCCAATAACCTATTTTTTCTTTGATGTTTTTACAAAGGAATTTAACCTACATATCTAATTTATTTAACCCATATTTTATCATCCACATTCATTCTAACAATTGAATAGTTTATTATTTATTTCATCAGAATTAACAATTTACTGGACATTCCATTTAAACCTATTGTTCTTTAAAACTTATATCCAAGGTTCGATTTCTGCTTTCTCTCATTTTATTTTCATTTTAAGTAATCTCTCTATTTTTATACTTACATGAAAAGGGGACAGCCCTTATCATGTAACACATACAGTACTGTTTCACTATTTAACAGCTCATCGGTGGGGCTAGACAAGCAACTACCTCAAGCCAAGATCGAAAGTCGGAGCTTCAAACTATTGTGCTATTCGGCTGCTGCTATGCAGGCAGTGAATTAACAATGTTTTAATATTGTCCAAATACTCATCTCAATTCGTTTACACGAACAGCATCGCTTCATGCGCTAATGGTCATTTGTATACCACTACACGCCTATATATATATATATATATATATATTTATTATATATATTAGAAAAAGTAGCCGTCGTTGACTGGGTTTAAAAACAGCCTACAGAAAATGGACTCTGATTTATGAAAGTATGATAGGTTATGAAAAAGAAGGGTTGTAAAGAGATAGCTTCGAATTCGGGGGTATTTAAACCAAAGCAAAATATGATGAAAGTAAAAATAAAATAGATAAACCCCATGATTTATTATACCATACCTGTTCACACTGAAACACTTATCACAATATTCCGTGGATCTATATTAAAAAAACCTTGTTAAACTTTGTGACATATTTCTATTCTATGGAGGTCAGGTGCGAACGAACACACCATAATTTTATTATGCCATATTTCTTCAAACTGAAACATAATTATCAAAGTATATACTTAGGCAGATAGATATGAAAAGTCTTTAATAACGTTTGTGTCTATTTCCATTCTATGGAGGCCAGACGCGAACGCAGACCCCACAATTTTATAATACCATTCCTATTTAAGTTAAAACATACTTATCAAAGTATTATTATGTACATCTATATCAAAAACACTTGTAAACGTTTTTTTAACTAAATCTCTCTATGTTTATTTTTTTAATATACTTACATGAAAATCTATCGGTTGTTTTGAAATCAGCAGACCTTCACTCTGTAATGAAATAGGTTTCAAAAATGGATGGTCACATTCAATGCTGCCGTTTACTTTAATTACAAAAAGCCTTCTCAACCACTAACAGCTATGACTAAAGATACATAACCTTTTTTTTTTTTACAAGGTGATCACCACTTATCAAGGCCCGGAAGCCACTCAGGGATAAAGGTTATTGCATCTACAGTACGTTAGTGTGGGGGTTTAAAACAAAGGTCTACTTAAGGGGGCGCTTCATCAGGAATTTGTTTACATTGGACTTGAAGAAACCCAGGTTGTAGTCAGGTGGGAAGCAAGCTGTCGGGACAGAGTTCCACAGACGTGCAGTTCTAAGAAAGAAGCTTTGTTCATGGAATCTACGTTTGGATTTAGGCACAGATAAAGAGTGGGGAAAATTTTTGACAGTGGTTTCAGCTAGACGGGTGTTTTTATAAAACATCTGCAAGGGAGGACAAGAGATTGGAGCTCAGACGAGCACCTGCCATGGAAATAACGATAAAACAAGGATAGGCTCGCAACGTCTCTTCTTTGGGAGAGAGGTTGCAGGGTAGAGAAAAGGGCATCCCCCACTAAGCCACGAAGTCTATTTTGTACTCTGTCAAGGCAGGATAGGCTGTTTTTAGCAGCTCCTGCCCAGATATGGCAGCAGTACTCCATCGTTGGACGTACTTGGCTTTTATATAGATAGAGAATTGCATCAGTAGTGAGATATCTTCTGGAGCGGTAGAAGGACCCCACCATCTTTCCAGCGACCTTGGCAACAGACTTGATGTACTTGTTCCATTTCAGATCAGGAGTAAAGGTTAAGCCCAGAAGCTTGTCAAAACATGGGGTTTCTCCTAGATGAGAGCCATCCATTCCAATTGATACCAGATGGGGATCAGAGCGTTGATGATGTTTGGTTTTAGATGCATTAAAGGTAACCAACCACCTCTTCCTCCACTGAACCACGTGCTCGAGATCAGAGGAGAGAGAATCAGAGAGAATTTTGTCATTTACAGCCTATGATGTGTTGCCGTAGATGGTCGTGTCATCAGCATAGATGTCAACGAATGATTTAAGTATGTGTTTAGGGAGATCATTGATGTAGATTAGGAAAAGAGTTGGACCCAGGATGGATCCCTGAGGGACTCCAGCATTAATACTGTGGGCCTCTGATTTCTGACCATCGACCACTACTCTTATTAGCCTATTAGAGAGAAATGATTTAATGATTGAGAAAACATTTCCAGTTATACCGTAGCTGGAAATCTTGTGAAGTAGGCCTTTATGCCATACCTTATCAAAGGCCTTTGATATGTCAAGAGCAATTGCCCTAGAAAGGAAGCCTTTGTCTCTCCATCCTTGACAAAGTTCAAAAGGTATGCTGGGTTTGTATTACTGTACACATAGATTCGAAAAAGTTGTCAAAAAACAAATATATAACAAATAAATGTTATCAAAGGAAAGATAATTTACTTTTCTACCAAACTGGATATATTTTTTCGAATTTTTATTCAATGTAACATATTTATTCAGCTCGAAAAACATGCAATGTTTAACGATGTATTTGACAATTAAAAATGGCGGCCAACTCTCTCTTAAACACGGTAAGTTCGAGAAAAGGTGTTATAAATAATAAACTAGACAAAATACTATTTAAAAAAACACCGAATATATGTCAACCTATGTCACGGTAATATATATTGAGCGAATTTCTAACTCTTTATCTGTGCCTAGATCAAACGTGGATTCCATGAACCAAAACTTCTTTCTTAGAACTGCACGCCTGTGGAACTCTGTTCCGTCTGTCTGCTTCCCAGCGGACTACAACTTGGATGTGTTCAAGTCCAATGTTAACAAATTCCTAATGAACCGCCCCCTTAAGTAAACACTTCATCAAATCTCCACACTAATGTAATGTACTTGCATTAACCCTTATCCCTGAGTGGCTTCCGGGTTTGATAAGTGGTGATCACTGTGTAAAAAAAAAAAATCATTGTAAAATACTCTGGAAAGCTTGCGGTGATAATTTTAATATGTGTATAAGTTTTCTGTGTAAATTATGATTTCTTAAAAGTTGGAGTGTATGAGTGTCAGTTGGAGAGGAGAGACCCTTAGGAGAGAAGGGAGGAAATACAGACTATGTAAATCAAAGTTTGAATTCCTGATATCATCAATCGGCTGGTTAAAAAAAGAAAACAACTATGTTTATAACTGTTTGTCTCGTGTCGTCATTCCTTACAACACAAAAAGTAAATGTGATTATGATCACCTTGTAACGAACTGTGTCACCCCTTCCAAGATTATGTATTTATCTCCTCTGTGTCAAGGCCATGCACAATATAAGACAGTCTGGATTAATATGAAACAACAAAAAATTGTCACAGTTATTGTAAAAATCTAATACATATAAATGTCTCCCAATCAGACTTCTCACACTCACTGTCGCAATATGAGTCCCAGTAATGTACTACAACACCTATATATATATATATATATATATATATATATATATATATATAGATATTATACAAATATATTACATATATTATATATATATATATTATATTATGTATATTATATATATCATATAAATACATTATATATATATTATATTTATATATTACATAATTATATATTATATATACAATATATTAATTATAAATGATATATATACATTAAATATATACGTATATTTTATTTATATATTATATATAAAATATATATATTGAATAATATGTATATATCATATGTATTAAATATAAATAAACATATTAAATAATATATATATTATATATTATATATATTATATATATATTATATATGATATACATGTTATATATATTAAATATATATATTATATAATATATATATAGATTATATATATATTATATTTATATATATATATATTATATATTATATTTATCAAAATATTATATATATAATATACAAATTATGTACAATATATATATATATCATATATTATACATATATTTATATATGATATATATATATTACATTAAAAATATATATACATTATATATATCATATATATTAAATAAATATAAATATGATATATGATATATATAGTATCTATATATTATATATAATATATACATTATATATATATTTATATATATTAAATATATATATTTATATATTATATATAATATATATATTATATATATATTTATATATATTAAATATATACATTTATATATTATATATGATATATATATTATATATATTAAATATATATATTTATATATGATATATAATATATATATATATATTAAATATATATATATTTATATATTATATTATAAATAATATATATATTACATATTAAATATATATATTAATATATTATATATATATTATATATTAAACATCATATATTATACATTATATATATATTATATATATAATATATATTATATATAATATATACTTATATAATACAAATATTAATATTTTATATATTATATATCTATATTATATATTATATATAATACATATAATTATATATTATATATCTATATTATATATATTATATATAATATATATATTATAAAACATATATATTATATATAATATATATTAAATATACGTATATAATATATATTATAAATAACAACATAAATATATTCTAAATATATATATATATAAAATGTATATTATACATATCATTTATATTAAATATATATATATTGTATGTGTTAAATACATATTATATATCATAAATATCTATATATTATATGTATAATACATATATAATGTGTAAAATATATATATTATATCTAATATATATAGCATATATATATAAATATTATATATATATATATTATATACCATATATATATTATATATATATATAATATATTATATATATTATATATACAATATATACATATTGTATATAGAATATATATATTGTATATAGAACGTATATATTGTATATAGAATATATATATATATACACTGTATATAACATATATATTGTATATAGAATATATACATTGTATATAGAATATATATATATATATATATTGTGTATAGAATATATATATATATTGTATATAGAATATATATATTGTATATAGAATATATATATATATTGTATATAGAATATATATATTCTATATACAATATATATATATTATATATAGAATATATATATATTATATATAGAATATATATATATTATATATAGAATATATATATATTATATATAGAATATATATATATTATACATAGAATATATATATATATTCTATACAAAATATATATATTATATAGAATATATACATTATATAGAATATATATATTATATATAGAATATATATACAATATATAATATATATATATATTATATATAGAATATATACATATATATTATATATAGAATATATATATTATATATAGAATATATATATTATATATAGAATATATATATTATATATGGAATATATATATATTATATATAGAATATATATATATATTATATATATTATATGTATAACTATATATATTATATATTACATATATATATATAATATATATATTTACTATATATATATAATAAATTATATATATTAAATATATTATATATAGAAATATGATATATAATATATATATATATATATATATATATATATATTATATATAACTATATATATATTGTATAAAAACAAATACATTATATATCTATTGCATGTATAATATATATACATATATATATATATCTTATATATATATTAAAAAACATATATAATATATAAAACATATATATATAATATATATATTAACTATATATATAATATATATCGTATATATATAATATATATATGTGATATATACAAAGTATATAAAATATATATTTATAATATATATACATATGAAATATATAACATATATATAATATATATATGTGTCAAATATGTATAAAATACATATAATATATACAATAAATATATATAATATATTTTACATATAATATAAACAATGTATATATACAATATATAATATTATACATAATGTATACATAATATATATATATATTGTATGTACATACATAATATTTATAGAATATAAAATATATATAATATATAGTATATATATAATATATACAATATATATTAAATATATTATATATATCATATAAGTAATACATATAACATGAAAACAAATATATAAACATAATATATATATATGATATATATATAATATACATAATATAGAATTAATATATAACACATATACATATATATATTACATATGAGTATAGAAATCTAAGATTATCGAAGAATTTCAGAAATAATTACCCTATTACACACCTCAGATATTGTTCTGCGATTTGTGCATATTATATTTGCATGAAATATCTTGATTTTTAATCCTATAAATGTCAAATTCAGACGGAAAAAAATGAGTTCATTTTATTTATATAGAGATATATCATATATATAAATTATATATTATATATGTATTATATTATATATATAAAATATATTATGTTATATATAATGTTTATATTATATATATTGTATATTATATATAAATAGTATATATATATAATATATTTATTATATTTAATAATATAGAATATATAATAGATATATGTATTAGAAATTCTATATAATATATACATGTTATATATATAATATATTATATATGTAAAATATATATACAATATGTATAATTTATATATACATATTATATATATATGATATATATATATTTTATACAGAATATTTTGTATTATATATAATATATATATACATAATATAGATATGTATATAATATATATAATATTTATATATATAATGTATACACAATATATAAAAACAATGTATAATATATAAAATATTATATATATAATATATACACATTATATTTAAACAGTGTATAATATATAAAATAAATGTATAATATACATAATATATATATAATATATATATATATATTATATATATAAATTATATATATATATAATATATATATTATGTATACATAAAATATCTATATTACATATATAATATATAACTCTAATATATTTATAATTTATTATATATATCATATATATATTTTTATATATATGTAAAATTTATATACTATATACATTTTATATATATATGTATATATATTATATATATAGGTATATATTATATATATGTATATATTATATATAAATATATTATATATATATATATTATATATGTGTATATTATATATATATATTATATATATATATATATTATATATATATGTATATTATATATATATATGTATATATTATATATATGTATATATTATATATATATACATATTATATATATATATATGTATATATTATATATATATTATATATATATATATTATATATATATATTATATATATATATTATATATATATTATATATATAGATATATTATATATATGCATATATTATATATATATTATATATATACGTATATATTATATATATATGTATATTATATATATATATGTATATTATATATATGTATATATTATATATATATTATATATCTATATAATATATATATATATATATATATATGTATATATTATGTATATATATATTATATATATATATTATATATATGTACATATTATATATATGTATATATTATATATATGTATATATTATATATATGTATATATTATATATAATATATACAATATATACATATATATTATATATATACGTATATATTTTATATTATATATACGTATATATTGTATATATACGTATATATTATATATTATATATACGTATATATTGTATATATACGTATATATTAATATATACGTATATCTTATATATACGTATATATTATATATACGTGTATATTATATATACGTGTATATTATATATATACGTGTATATTATATATATACGTATATATTATATATGTACGTATACATTATATATACGTATATATTAGATATATACGTATATATTATATATACACGTATATATTATATATACACGTATATATTATATATACGTATATGTTATATATATACGTATATATTATTTATATACGTATATATTATATATACGTATATATTTTATATATACGTATATATTATATATATGGGTATATATTTATGTATTTATTTTATATATGCATATTATATATATATTGTATATATATGTATATTATTTATATATATATGTATATTTTATATATATATTATGTATATAAGTATATTATATATTTGTATATTTTATATATATTGTATATTTTTATGGTATATATATTATATATATTATATATATAATGTATATATACAATATACTTATATTTGTATTATATCTGTATATATAATATATATATAATATACATACACATATTATATACATGCATATAAATAATATATATACATATATATATAGAAAGTATATAGTATATATATACAATGTATATAGTATATATATGATATATATAAAATATATATATATGATATATATAATATATTATAAATACTGTATAAATTTATTATATATATTATATATATGTATGTAATATATATATATATATATATTATATATATTTTATTTGTATATATATTATATATAGTTTGTATATATCATATATGTTTTATATATATATATTATATTTCTCATATATATATTATATTTTACATAGGTATATTTTATATATTATATATATATCAGTATATATATTTTATTTATATATATTATATATCAATATTTTATATATATATACTATTCTTGATATATATTATAAATATATTTTGTATATATATTAGTATATATATTATATTTTAATATTTTTTATATTTATATTATATATTAATATATTATATATATTATATATATACATTTTATATATATATGATATATTATATATATATTATATATATATGTATATATTAAATATAATTTGTTTATTTTTATATGTATTATATTCATATACTATACATGTTTTCTCTAATATATATAGAGTATATAATATATATATTATATATGATATATATATGTTATATATAATATATAATATATTATATAATATATATTATATAATATATATTATATAATATATATTATATAATATATATTATATAATATATATTATATATTTTATAAAATATAGTATATATTGTATAATATATATTGTATAATATATATCATATAATATATAATATATACCATATAATGTATATCATATAATATATATTATATAATATATATTATATAATATATATTATATATTATATAATATATATTATATATTGTATAATACATATTCTATAATATATATTATATATTATATAATACATATTCTATAATATATATTATATATTATATAATATATGATATAATATATATTATATATTATATAATATATGATATGATATATATTATATAATATATGATATAATATATATTATATAATATATGATATAATATATATTATATAATATATGATATAATATATTATATATTATATAATATAATATATATTATATATTATATAATATATGATATGATATATATTATATAATATATTATATAATATATATTATATGATATATATTATATAATATATATTATATAATATCTTTTATAATATATATATAATATAATATATATTATATAATATATAATATATTATATATATTGTATATTATATAATATATATTGTATATTATATAATATATATCATATATTATATAATATATATTATATATTATATAATATATAATATATATATTATATTATATATTTTATATATTATATAATATATAATATATATTATATAATATATATTATATATGATATAATGTATAATATATATTATATAATATTTATTTTATATTATATAATATATATTGTATATTATATAATTTATATATATTATATATAATGTATAATATATATAATATATATAAATATAATATATATATATATATTATATATATAATATATTATATATATTATTTTTATGTATAATATATATAATATATACACATTATATATAATATATAATATATATAATATGTAATATATATATATATAATATACTATATATAATATATATATTATATATATATAATTTATATAATACATATATAATATATCTATATAATATTAATCATATATATATACAATATATACATTATATATATTTAATATATATATTTATACAGTGTATATATATATTATATATATATTATATGTATTGGTATATATTATATATATATATGAATATATATTATATATATGTATATATATTATATATATATTATAATTATGTACATATAATATATATTTATATTTATTGTATATATTTATATATTTGTTTCATATTATATATATGTAGTATATATATATATATTTATTGTATATATCTGTATGTATTATATGTATGTATATATTGTATTCATATATATGTAAGTATATATTGTATATATGTGTATATTATATTTATATATATATATATATATATATATATTTTGTTGATATATATTGTTTATATTATATTCATATATATATTATATTTATATATATATCTGTATTATATATATGTTTTAATTATATATATAAGTATGTTGAATTCATATATATATATATATTGTATATATATGATATAGGTATTTTATATATATTGTATATCTATATCTATTATTAACATATAATATATGTTTATAGTGTATTTATCTATATATATGTTGTATATAGATTTTATATATATATATTGTATATATATATATCTTTATTATATATATATATTTATTATGTATATATATTATATATATCTTTATTGTATATATATATATATTTATTTATTATATATATGTATATTATATCAATATATTATATATATCTTTATATATATATATATATATATATATATATATATATATATGTTTGAATTTGTATTCTGAAAAAACAACACAGAGACATATATTCGATTTACGAATTTTGCTTGAAAAAGAATATATAGAAAGGTTAATTTTTATTTCCTTAATCCATGGATTTTCAACAACGGATATATCATCAGAGGAGCTGAAATGCAGTTAACAAAATGCTCTTGTGGTATGAGCCATTACTGAAAATCCATGCATTAAGGAAATTAAAATAACCCCTTCTATATATTCCTTTATCAAGCAATAGATTCTTAAATCGAATATATGTCTCTACATGTAGCTTTTTTCAGAATTTTATATGTAACCACGTAACTGATATATATAAGGCAGGCAGGCTCGACCCCGTGAGGTGAAGGGGGGGGGAAAGAAAGTGGAGTTATGTGTAAGGGTATTTGTTGATCACAACAAAAGAAAAGTCTTGGTAGGCAGGTGGGCTCGAACCTGTACCGTGAAGGAACAAAACGGACGCAAAAAAAAAGAATGTAACGTCTTTGCTGTTTTGTAACTTTTCAAACCGAAATTGGCGAACGTTTAAATTAAAGCTAGTCGATCTAGAAGATGGAATTACTTTAAAAAATAATGTCGAAAAAAGCGATTTTACCTGTAGAAAAGTTGGGGATGAAGGAATTAATGTTTTTAGCCAATTTTTCAATATTTGTAATCCGAGAGTTTTCGGACAACATACAAACATACATCCACACTTTTAAACACCGGTTATATTTATATAATAGGCTAGCCTGGATGCCCGTCGTTGCTCGCGTATTTGGAGGGGTGTGTTGCGCAAAAAATGTATTAGTAGGTAGGCAAGCTCAAATCCGTACCGCAAAAAAAGAAAAGAACATGAACAACTAACGTCTTTGCTGTTGCCCCCTTTGCAAAACGAGGTGACGTAGGTCCAAATTAAGGCTAGACAATCGAAAAGAGGGGATGATGTTCGGAAATATCGGTCAAAAAAAGCAACCCTTCCCCTGTAGAAAAGTGCCCAGTTGAAGGTGAAGATATTAATATTTTTAACCAACTTTTCGATATTTGTCGTCCGAAGGATCGGGCTTTAAAATGATACCACGCTCGTAAAAACCTGTCACATCGGCCAAAAGTTTTAGGCAGACATGCAAACATACATTTAAAGAGACGGGTGAGATTTATATTATAAACGATGACACTTAAGTCATCTATTTTCTTTTTTATAAACAATTTTACCCAGAATTCCTAATGTTTTGTTTTGAGTTTCAATTATAGTTGAAGGAACTCGAGTTATATATATATATATATATATATATATATATATATATATTTGAACAGGCATCACCACATTATCAAGGCCAAGAGGCCACTCGATGATAAGGGTTAAAGAGTGTACAGCAGAAACTTGTTTACGTTAGACTTGAACACAACCATATTGTAGTCAGCCGGAAAGCAGGACAACGGAAGACAATTCCACAGGCGTGCAGTTCTAAGAAAGAAGCTTTGTTCATGGAATCTACGTTTAGGTTTAGGCACAGATAAAGAGTGGGGGGAATTATTGATAGTGTTTACAGCTAGACGAGTGTTTCTTGTGAAAGTTTGGCGAGGGGGGACCATAGTCGAACATTTTCCATGCAAATAACGATACATCAGAGACAAACTCGCAACATCTCTTCAGTGAGATAGAGGTTGCAGGGAAGAGAAAAGGACATCTCCTACGAGGCTACGAAGTCTATTTTGAACTCTATCAAGGCAGGACATGTCCTTTCTAGCAACTCCTGCCCAGATGTGGCAACAATATTCCATCCTTGGACGTACCTGGCTCTTATATAGATAGAGAATAGCATGAACAGGGAGATATCTACTGGATCGATAGAAAGATCCCACCATTTTTCTTGGGGAAATTTCATGTTTTGACAAGCTTCTGGGCTTTACCTTTATCCCTTATTTAAAATGGAACACGTATAATCAAATCTGTTGCCAACGTCGCTGGAAAAGTTGTGGGATCCTTCTACTGACCCAGTAGATTTCTAATTGCTGATGCAATTCTTTACCTATAAAAGAGCCAGGTACGTCCAAGGATGGAGTACTGCTGCCACGTCTGGGCAGAAGCTGTTAGAAAATACTTATCCTGCCTTAACAGAGTTCAAAACAGACTTCGTAGCCTCGTGGGGAAACACTTTCTCTTTCCTGACATCTCTTTCCCACAAAAGAGACGTTGTGAGCATGTCTCTGCTTTATCATTATTTTCATGGCAAGTACTCGTCTGGGCTCCAATCTATGCCCCCCCTCGCCAAACTTTAACGAAAAACACTCGTATAGCTGAAATCACTGTCAATAATTTCCCTCACCCTGGATATGTGCCTAAACCAAAATGTAGATTCCATGAACAAAGCTTCTTTCTTAGAAGTGCACGCCTGTGGAATTGTCTTCCGTTTCCCTGCTCTCCAGCTGACTACAATATGGTCGTCTTCAAGTCCATTATAAACAAATCCTTGCACTGGAGATTTGATACAGTGTCTTACTTAAGTGTGCGGTTCATCAGGAATTTGTTTATGTTGGACTTGAAGACATCTAAGTTGTAGTCAGGTGGGAAACAGGCAAACGGAAGAGAGTTCCACAGGCGTGCACTTCTAAGAAAGAAGCTTTGTTTATGGAATCTACGTTTAGGTTTAGGCACAGATAAAGAGTGGGGAAAATTATTGACAGCGGTTTCAGCTAGACGGGTGTTTATCGTGAAAGATTGGCGAGGGGGGACCAGAGATTGCAGCTCAGACGAGCACTTGCCATGGAAGTAAGGATAAAACAAAGGCAGACTCGTAACGTCTCTTCTGTGGGAGAGAAGTTGCAGGGAAGAGAAAAGGGCAGTAGACTGGAACAAGTTGTCAAAAACAAATATATAACAAATAAATGTTATCAAAGGCAAGATAAGTTACTTTTCTACCTAACTGGATAATTTTTTAGCGTTTTTATTTAATGTAACATGTTTATTCAGCTTGAAAAACCTATAATGTTTACCGATCTATTTGAAAATTACAAATGGCGCCAGACTTTGTTGAACAGGGTTAGTTTGCGAAAATGAGTTCAAACTAAAATACTATACAAAATACTGTTAAAAACCCACCGAATATATGTTAGCTTTTTGTACGGTGACATATTGAGCGAGTTTCTAAGAGTATTTTGTATAGTTTTATTTTTAATTCCTTTTCCTAAACTTAGCGTATTAATCAGAGCGTATGGCGCCATTTGTAATTTTCGAATACATCTATAAATTCTGTATCTTTTTAGAGCTCAATAAACATGTTACATTAAATAAAAACACTAAAAAAATATCCAGTTTGGTAGAACAATAAAGTATCTTGTCTTTGATAACATTTATTTGTTATATGTAAGTGAACGTGTGTGTGTCTGTCTGTGTACATTTCCCTACGCAATAACTGTCAATTTTTAGTCTACAGACTCGAAATTTGATATACAGGGTACTGAGATTTGAGAAAATCGATTTGATCGGTTTTTGGGCCAGAAATTTGGTGATTACGGGGTCAAAGGTCAACGATTTGACCTTTGAGAACTCTACCAAACTCCTCCAACAATTTTGGGTCTAAACACATGAAATTTTAGATATAGGTTTCTTGGACATGGATCTAACTTAATAACTTGATTTGAGCCCAAAACAATAAATGTTAAGGGGTCATAATAGGGGTAAAATTTACAAAAAATTGACCTTTTTTTTTCTCAGAATACATCTTCAAACTACCGGGCAACGCCGGGCACCCATGCTAGTATATATATATATATATATATATATTGGGGTGGAGAGGGCTCCCGTAAGCCGTGGTGAAGGCAACCTTTCTAGGAGAAGCAAATCTCTGATTTAAAAAACCATAAAGTGGAAGACCAGTACCCGCATTAAGCTGGTCTGCAGTTTAATTTGTTGCTGGCTATCTTGCTCTTGCTTGTTGCTGGATCTCAACATTTTGAACCGAGAGAGAGAGAGAGAGAGAGAGAGAGAGAGACTTAGCTGTCGTACAAAGCTAAGATTCTGTAACATCATCTTTGTATAGATACTCCCTCAGGCATTTGGGCTCATGAATTTTAAATGTCTGAGGGAGTAGCACTCGTCTGACAAGACGTTGCAATCATATATATATATATATATATATATATATATATATATATATATATATATAGAGAGAGAGAGAGAGAGAGAGAGAGAGAGAGAGAGAGATTAATGTACAGATATGTTCGTGTGTGTGAATTTGCATATGTGCTCACGCGCAGTCGTATACTTTGCGCCTGATTTATCACGACAACAATATTAACGTCTAGCCCCCTCCCCGCGCCGCTTGTGCCCGTGTGTGTGCGCGCCCGTGACCCCAGATTAGTCGACACCCTTCTTTCTGTATCAAACACAACAATGGAGGGAACAGAGATGGGCGCGCAGTCGGAATTGTTTTCCCGTCCCTCTCCCCCCTCGACCGCCACCACCATTTCTCGCTGTAATCAGCCTCCTCCTTTCCGCAATCACTTCCCAGTTGTATCGACGTCCTCAGCATCTCCGCCTTCGATCGTAGAACTCGGGAACCTGCCTTTTTCTGTCGTCGACATTAGACGCTAGAACGGTTTCCCTCAAGTACAAATCTGTTTAGGCGTTACGGTCTTTTTTTATTATTATTATCAACTAGCAGAGAGGAAGCCCGGCTTTGCCCGGTTGTAAAATACGCTTCAATATAATATTTTAATTTTCGCCAGCTTCGTATATCTATCTATACTCTTATAAATTGGTTTTTCTTTTGTGTGTATTGATATTCATATTAAAACCCCTCTTTTCTATTTATTTAAAAAGAAAATACAATTTTCTTATATATATATATATATATATATATATATATATATATATATATATATATATATATATATATATATATATATATTATATAAGAAATTGCAAAAACACTAGAGGATAACCTCCCATCTGTAGTGGAAAGGGGACATAAATGGATGGTCACATTCAATGCTGCCAAGATTAAACTGGTTTCCTTCAATAACTATAAGAAACCTTCTCTGCCACCAATAGCAATTTGGCGATTAAAGGGTCAAAGTTCAACGATTTGACCTTTGAGAACTCTACCAAACTCCTCCAACAATTTTGGGCCTGAAGACTTTAAATTTTAGATATAGGTTCCTTGGACATGGATCTGACTTAATAACTTGATTTGAGCCCAAAACAATAAATTTTAAGGGGTCATAATAGGGGTCAAAGTTTTAAAAAATTGACCGCTTTTTTTTTGCTCAACATACACCTCCAAATACCCGGGCAACGCAGGACATCCATGCTAGTATATATATATATATATATATATATATATATTTTTTTTTTTTTTTTTTTTTTTTTTCTGACAACTTTTTCGAATCTGGGTATAGCAATACAAACTCGATACATAAATATACGAGTAATCTTCAAAAAGATTCTAGACTTTTTTGTTTAAAAGAAGTTTTTTTTTTTACAATGATCACCACTTATCAAGGCCCGGAAGCCACTAAGGGATCAGGGTTATTGCAAGTACATTACGTTAGTGTGGAGATTTGATGAAGTGTTTAATAAAGGGGGCGGTTCATTAGGAATTTGTTAACATTGGACTTGAAGACATCCAAGTTGTAGTCCGGAGGGAAGCAGGCAGACGGAACAGAGTTCCACAGGCGTGCAGTTCTAAGAAAGAAGCTTTGTTAATGGAATCCGCGTTTTGATTTAGGCACAGATATAGAGTAGGGGAAATTTTTCACAGTGGATTCAGCAAGACGGGTGTTTTTCGTGAAAGATTGGCGAGGGGGGGACCAGAGATTGGAGTTCAGACGAGCACCTACCATGGAAATAACAAGGATAGGCTCGCAACTGTGGGAGAGAAGTTGCAGGGTAGAGAAAAGGGCATCCCCCACTAAGACACAGAGTCTATTTTGTACTCTGTCAAGGCAGGATAGGCTGTTTTTAGCAGCTCCTGCCCAGATATGGCAACAGTATTCCATCGTTGGACGTACTTGGCTTTTATATAGATAGAGAATTGCATCAGTAGTGAGGTATCTTCTGGAGCGGTAGAAGGATCCCACCATCTTTCCAGCGACCTTGGCAACAGACTTGATGTACGTGTTCCATTTCAGATCAGGAGTAAAGGTCAAACCCAGAAGCTTGTCAAAAAGTCAAAAGTTTAAGTGAAATTAAATCTCTTTGCCCAAAACAAAATCTATCCATATATCTGTGAAAGTGTCTGTCTGTGTGTGTGTCTCTGCGTGTGTACTAATAATTACGCAATAACTCTATCAATTTTCAGTCTAAAGACTAGAAATTTGATATAAAGAGTACTGAGATTTGGGAAAATGTTTGTAATCGGTTTTCGGCCTGTAATTTGGCTGTTAAGGTGTCCAAATTCAACGATTTACCCTTTAAGAACTCTACCAAACTCCTCCAACAATTTTGGGTCTAAACACTTTAAATTTTAGATATAGGTTCCTTGGACATGGATCTATCTTAATAACTTGATTTGAGCCCAAAACAATAAATGGTAAGGGGTCATAATAGGGGTCAAAGTTAAAAAAATCTACGGCTGCGATCTCCACCAAATTACTCAGACAATTTCTTGTCTAAACATTTGAAATTTTACATAAAGGGTATTCAGAGATAGGACAAGCTTTTTAATCGGTTTGGGTCGAAAATTTGAGCTACCAATATATAAATATACGTATGTTTGCATGTCTGCCTAAAACTTTCGACAGAGGTGACGGATTTTCACAAGATCAGTATCGTTTTTAAGCGCGACTTTTCGGACGACAAATATCGAAAAATTGGCTAAAAAGATTAATTTCTTTACCTTCAACTGGGCACTTTTCTGCAGGGAGGGGTCGCTTTTTTCGCTGATTTTGTCGAAAGTCATCCCCTCGTTTCGATAGTCTAGCCTTAATTTAAACCTATGTTACTTCGGGTTTGGCGGTTGTCGTCAGAGCAAAGACGTCACGTTTTTTCCCCCCTCATTCTTTTTCTCTTTTGCAATACGGGTTCAAGCTTACCTTCCTACTACCACTTTTTTTTTTGTTCAACATACACCTTTAAACACCCGGCCAACGCTCGGTTTAAATGCTAGTAATAAAAAAAAATAGGAATAAAACAAAATGACACCTACTTCTGGGTTAAAACGCACCGCATTTGTTTTTTACACAAGATGAATAAGCAAAGGTCCGATCGGTGAAAGTTCTTGCGAAGCCATTATGATTAGAACGTTAGATGAAAGTCGTTCTTGGAATTAATGATTTCTAAGAAAATGGCAGAAACACTACAGGATGACCTCCACATCTGTTGTGGAATCGGGACAAAAATAGATGGTCACGTTCAGTGCCGCCAAGACTAAGCTTGTTTCCTTCAATAACTACCTTCTCTTGGCTTTTATATAGATAGAGAATTGCATCAGTAGTGAGATATCTTCTGGAGTGGTAGAAGGATCCCACCATCTTTCCAGCGACCTTGGCAACAGACTTGATGTACGTGTTCCATTTCAGATCAGGAGTAAAGGTCAAGCCCAGAAGCTTGTCAAAACATGGGGCCTCACCCAGACGAGAGCCATCCATCACAATTGATGCCAGCTGGGGATCAGAGCGTTGATGATGTAAGGATAGGAGTTTGGTTTTGGATGCATTAAAGGTAACCAGCCACATCTTCCCCCACTGAACCACGCGTTCGAGATCAGAGGAGAGAGAATCAGAGAGAACTTTGTCATTTACAGCCTTTGATGTGTTGCCGTAGATGGTCGTGTCATCAGCATAGATGTCACCGAACTATTACACAATGGCCACTTTTAACGATTATCACACTTCGATATTTAATAAATTAATTCGGGTTTGTATTACTGTACACATAGATTCGAAGAAGTTCTTAAAAAAACATAACAAATAAATGTTACCAAATATATAACAAATAAATGTTTCTATCTAACTGGATAAATTTCTAGTGTTTTTATACAATGTAACATGTTTATTCAGCTCGAAAAACATAGTGTTTACCGATGTATAGAAAAATTTTAAATGGCGGCCAACTCTCTCTTTGACACGGCAAGTTTCAGAAAAGGAGTTAAAAATAAAAACTATACAAAATACTGTTAAAAACCCGCCGAATATATACCAGCCTATGTCACGGTACATATATTGAGCGAGTTTCTAACAGTATTTGTCTAGTTTTTTATTTATAACTCCTTTTCCCAAACTTACCTTGTCAAAAAGAGTCGGCCGCCATTTTAAATTTTCCAATACATCGGTAAACACTATGTTTTTTTGGGCTGAATATTCATGAAAACTAACTTTGGGTTTGCATTACTGTACACATAGATTCGAAAAAGTTGTCAAAAAAACAAATATATAACAAATAAATGTTATCAAAGGCAAGATAAGTTACTTTTCTGCCAAACTGGATATATTTTTTGTGTTTTTATTCAATGTAACATATTTATTCAGCTCGAAAAACATACAGTGTTTACCGATGTATTCGAAAATTCAAGATGGCGTCTCACACCTTCTTTAACACCGTAAGTATGGAAAAAGGTGTTATAAATAAAAAACTATACAAAATACTATTAAAAACTCGCCGAATATCTGTCAACCTATGTCACGGTAACGTATATTGAGCGAGTTTTTAACAGTATTTTATCCGGTTTTTTATTTATAACATCTTTTCCCACACTTACCGTGTTTAAGAGAGAATCAGACGCCATCTTGAATGTTGCAATACATCGGTAAACACTGTATACTTTTCGATCTGAATAAACATGTTACATTGAATAAAAACACGAAAAATATATCCAGTTTGGTAGAAAAGTAACTTATCTTGCGTTTGATAACATTTATTTGTTATATATTTGTTTTTTTGAGAACGTTTTCGAATCTATGCGTGCAGTAAATGCAAGCCCATTAATTCTTATCCTTGAGTGGTCTTTGGGCTTTGATATGTGGTGACCCGCAAGCAGAGAAGAAAAGCTACCTTTAAAAAAAAATACATCAATTCCGCATTAAAAAATGAAAGAAAGATCTAAATATTTATAATTCCTTAAAACAAAACCAAATATTTTAAATTCTTAACTTAATCGCTTGTCCACGTGACCTCAAGACAAATTTTGGCAGTCTACTTTAATCGCGGGAACAAACACATCAACGAATTCGACGCATTGTCCAAGAGACTGCAGCCATATGCAATCTTAATAGGCCGGCGCCATTTTGGAATCTCGAGGGACGTTTTATCAGAGATTCTGGGTTGGCGATAGGTTTCTACTAAAAAATTTATGAAATAACAAAATGGCCGATGAGGGAAGCAGGAGGAGGGGAGAATCGAGGACATCTGTAACAGATGTTAAAAAAGGAAATTGCATTCTTTGAATATTTATTTCCAAAGAAAATGAAAGGGAATCAGATGGGTGGTTAGTACCCACATATTTCTTATATATATGTGTGTGTGTGTGTGTGTGTTAATGTGCTTGTGAGTATATAAATATATGTGTGTGTATATATGTGTATATATATATGTGTGTGTGTATATATATATACATTTATGTGTGTATAAATATATATATATACATTTATGTGTGTATATATATATATACATTTATGTGTGTGTATATATATATATATATATAATTTATATGTGTATATAAATATATATCTATGTGTGTATATATATGTGTCAGAATATATATACTTCAATGTATATATATGTGTGTGTATATATACATTTATGTATGTGTATATATGTGTGCATGTGTGTGTATATATATATATGTGTGTACCCACAAATTTCTTATATGTGTGTGTATATGTGCTTGTGTGTATATAAATATGTGTATATATGTGTTTCTGACTATATAAATATATGTGTGTGTGAGTATAATAATGCGTATATATATGTGGGTGTGTATATGTATACATTTACGTGTGTGTATATATACATATCTATGTGTGTGTATATAAATGTATATATCTATGTGTTTGTATATAAATACGTCAGTGTATATATATATATACGTCTGTGTGTATATATATATATATGTATGTGTGTATGTGTGTATATATATATATTTATGCGTGCATATATGTGTGTGTTCATATATATATGTGTATATATATATTTATATGTGTATATATATAATATGTGTGTATGTGTGCATATATATATTTATATGTGTGTGTATGTGTGCATATATATATTCATATGTGTGTGTATGTGTGTGTATATATGTGTTTGTGTGTATATAAATGTGTGTGTATATGTGCTTGTGAGTATATAAATATGTGTGTGTATATGTGTATATATATACATTTATACGTGTATATATATTTATTTATGTGTGTGTATATAAATATATATCTATGTGTGTATATATATACGTCAGTGTATATATATGTGTGTGTATGTGTGTATATATATGTGTATATATGTGTGCATGTGTTTATATATATTTCTTATATGTGTGTGTGTATGCGCTTGTGTATATATAAATATGTGTGTATATGTGTTTGTGAGTATATAAATATATGTGTGTATATATGTATATATATATGTGTGTGTATATATATACATTTACGCGTGTGTATATATATACATTTATGTGTGTATATAAATATATATCTACGTGTGTATATATATGCGTCAGTGTATATATATACGTATATATATATGTGTGTGTGTATGTGTGTGTATATATATATTTATGTGTGTGTATATATGTGTGCATATGTGTATATATATATATATGTGTGTACCAACAAATTTCTTATGTGTGTGTGTATATGTGCTTGTGTGTATATAAATATGTGTATATATGTGTTTCTGAGTATATAAATATATGTGTGTGTGTGAGTATACTAATGTGTATATATATGTGCGTGTATATATATATACATTTACGTGTGTGAATATATATACATATCTATGTGTGTATATAAATATATATCTATGTGTGTGTATATAAATATATATCTATGTGTGTATATATATACGTCAGTGTATATATATATGTGTGTTTGTGTATATATATATATATATTTATGCGTGTGTATATATGTGTGCATGTGTTTATATATATGTGTATATATATATTTATATGTGTATATATATATGTGTGTATGTGTGCATATATATATGTTTATGTGTGTGTATGTGTGCATATATATATTTTCATATGTGTGTGTATGTGTATATGTGCTTGTGTGTGTATATATATGTGTGTATATGTGCTTCTGAGTATATAAATATATGTGTGTGCGTGTATGTGTGTGTATATATATACATATCTATGTGTGTATATATATATATACGTCAGTGTATATATATATATATATATATATATATATATATATATACGTCTATGTATATATATATGTGTGTGTATGTGTGTGTGTATATATATATATTTGTGTTTGTGGATATATGTGTGCATGTGTTTTTATATATATTTCTTATATGTGTGTGTGTATGTGCTTGTGTGTATATAAATATGTGTGTATATGTGTTTGTGAGTATATAAATATGTGTGTATATATGTGCGTGTGTATATATATACATTTACGTGTGTGTATTTATATATACGTCAGTGTATTACGTCTATGTATATATATGTGTGTGTATGTGTGTGTATATATATATTTATGTGTGTATATATGTGTGCATGTGTATATATATATATGTTTGTGTACCCACAAATTTCTTATATGTGTGTGTGTGTATATATGTGCTTGTGTGTATATAAATATGTGTGTATATGTGTTTGTGAGTATATAAATATATGTCTGTGTGTATATATATGTGCGTGTATATATATATACATTAACGTGTGTGTATATATATATATTTATTTGTGTATATATATATATCGATGTGTGTATATATAAATATATATATCTATGTGTGTATATATATACGTCAGTGTGTGTATGTGTGTATATGTGCTTGTGTGTATATAAATATGCGTTTATATGTGTTTGTGTGTATATATCTGTAGATACATGTGTGTGTATAAATATAGATAATTATGTGTGTGTATATAAATATATATCTATGTGTGGATATACATACGTCAGTGTATATATATACGTCTATTATATATATGTGTGTGTGTATGTATGTGTGTATATATATATATATTTATGTGTGTGTATATATGTGTGCCTGTGTTTATATATATTTCTTATGTGTGTGTATGTGCTTGTGTGTATATAAATATGTGTGTATATGTGTTTGTGAGTATATAAATATATGCGTGTGTATATATGTGTATATATATGTCAGTGTATATATATACATTACGTGTGTGTATATAAATATATATATCTATGTGTGTGTATATAAATATATGTCTACGTGTGTGTATATATATACATCTGTGTATATATATGTGTCTGTGTATATATATATTTATGTGTGTATATATGTGTGCATGTGTTTATATATATATGTGTATATATATATTTGTGTGTATATATATATAATATGTGTATATGTGTGCATATATATATTTATATGTGTGTGTGCATATATATATATATTCATATGTGTGTATGTGTGTGTGTACATATGTGCTTGTGTGTATATAAATATGTGTGTATATGTGTTTGTGAGTATATAAATATATGTGTGTGTATATGTGTATATATATGTGTGTGTGTATATACATACATTTATGTGTGTATATATATATGTATGTGTGCGTGTATATAAATATATATCTATGTGTGTATATATATACGTCAGTGTGTATATATATACATATATATATACACGTCTATGTATACATATGTGTGTGTATATATATATATCTATGTGTGTGTGCATGTGTATATATTTATGTGTGTGTATATATATACTTATACGTGTATATATATATTTATATGTGTGTATGTGTGTATATATATTCATATGTGTGTATGTGTATATTTATGTGTGTATGTGTATATTTATGTGTGTATATATGTGTATGTGTGTATATATATACATATATTTATGTGTGTATATATATATCTGCGTGTATATATGTATGTGTGTGCATAAATTTGTGTATATATATGTGTATATGTCTGCCTGCTTCCCACCGGACTACAACTTGGATGTCTTCAAGTCCAATGTTAACAAATTCCTAATGAACGTCCCCCTTAAATAAACACTTCATCAAATCTCTACACTAACGTAATGTACTAGCAATAACTCTTATCCCTGAGTGGCTTCCGGGCCTTGATAAGTCGTGATCACTGCGCAAAAAAAAAATGTATATATATATGTGTGTGTGTGCGCGCATATATGTGTATATATATATATGTGTGTGTGCATATGTATAAATATATGTGTGTGTATATGTACATATATGTATGTTTGTGTATATGTATATATATATGTATGTGTGTATATATATATCGACTGGCATTAATCGTGACACTTTGCTCCGCTGATTCCCGAAAGGATGAAACACTAGCGTCTGTATTTTTTTTTTATAATTATTATCGTAAAAAATAATTTCAGCACTTTCATTGTAATAAAGTCGGTCAACTTAGCTAATTTGCGCAGATCGTCATTTTATGTTAGACCACTCTGACTGACGTTAAAAGCATTTAAAAATAAATGTTTAATTTCAACTGTATCTCTCGCGGTTGACGGTAGCCTAGTGGTTCTGGTCCTTGCTAATGAAGCCAGACATGACTTCTGTTGCTGGGGGTTAAATCTATCGACTGGCGTTAATCGTGACACCCTATACTGATGATTCCCGAAAGGATGAAACACTAGTGTCCGTAGGTATTTCATAATTATTATAGTAAATAATTATATATGTGACTACTTCATTTAATCAGATAAATTAATATACAAATGTATAGAGCCATGTATAAACTTAAAGTATTTACTTTGACAGTGCTCAATATGAAGGTAGAGCTAGGTAGTAAGCTATAACATATATATGGCGTCATATATATTTTATAACTTACTATATATATATATATATATATATATATGATGATTGCAGCGTTTTGTCAGACGAGTGCCACTCCCTCAGACATTTAAAATCCATGAGCCCACATGCCTGAGGGAGTATCTATACAAATATGATGTTACAGAGTCTTAGCTTTGTACGACAGCTAAGTCTCTCTCTCGGTTCAAAATGTTGAGATCCAGCAACAAGCAAGAGCAAGATAGCCAGCAACAAGGTAAACTGCAGACCAGCTTAATGCGGGTAATGGTCTTCCGCTTTATGGTTTTTTAAATCAGAGATTTGCTTCTCCTAGAAAGGTTGCCTTCACCACGGTTTACGGGAGCCCTCTCCACCTCAATACACAAATATACACGGTGCTAGTTGGCCGTTGACCCAGAAAAAGAGATCATTCGCCCTTTGTATATATGTGTATATATACATATATATACATATATATATATATACACATATATACATAGACATATATGT
>NC_136524.1:3841363-3848863 GCF_053919585.1 Euprymna scolopes
GCTAGTATATACGTAATAAAATATCATGTTTTAGCGTATTTTACGACCGGGAAATCCTTCCCCCCCAATCCATCATCTCTACGGTTAGTCTTGTTCAGAAAACTCATTGTCTGTGCAATCTCTCTTTTTTTTTTCTTTTTTTTTACGTAGGCATCACCACTTATCAAGGCCAAGAGGCCACTCGAGGATAAGGGTTTAAAGAGTGTACAGTAGAAATCGAAACATATTTGGTCGGTTGGTTGTTTTTGTTTTACGGCATATCAACCCTTTTCGGGTTATTTAATGCCGAATCCAATCCGGTGATTTTGAAGAATATTTTTTTTTAATAGAATATATTTGTTTTTTTTTTTTTTGCAAGTCGGTTTCTATTTAACCCATAGTTGGGATCCTAACAGGTACTACCACTTTGTGTCAGAGTGGACCTGGGAGCAATGGCAATTAAAGGGTGGCTCCCCACTCCCCAAAACCCGCACGCTTGGGCCTCACTATCGGATATAGTTTAAGGTCATATCCAGGACCGGGAACATATAGTAACCGTTAGTACCGTTAGTAATGGAAATTTGGTAAATTTGTAAACTTTTATGGAACGGCTCATCAAGAACTTATTTACGTTAGACTTGAACACAACCATATTGTAGTCAGCCGGAAAGCAGGAAAACGGAAGACAATTCCACAGGCGTGCAGTTCTAAGAAAGAAGCTTTGTTCATGGAATCTACGTTTAGGTTTAGGCACAGATAAAGAGTGAGGGGGATTATTGATAGTGTTTACAGCTAGACGAGTGTTTCTTGTGAAAGTTTGGCGAGGGGGGGGCCATAGATTGAAGCTCAGTCGAACACTTTCCATGCAAATAACGATACATCAGATACAAACTCGCAACATCTCTTCTGTGAGATAGAGTTGCAAGGAAGAGAAAAGGACATCTCCTACGAGGCTACGAAGTCTATTTTGAACTCTATCAAGGCAGGCCAAGTCCTTTCTAGCAGCTCCTGCCCAGATGTGGCAACAATATTCCATCCTTGGACGTACCTGGCTCTTATATAGATAGAGAATAGCATCAGCAGTGAGATATCATCAAAAACTTGTTTACGTTAGACTTGAACACAACCATATTGTAGTCAGCCGGAAAGCAGGAAAACGGAAGACAATTCCACAGGCGTGCAGTTCTAAGAAAGAAGCTTTGTTCATGGAATCTACGTTTAGGTTTAGGCACAGATAAAGAGTGAGAGGAATTATTGATAGTGTTTACAGCTAGACGAGTGTTTCTTGTGAAAGTTTGGCGAGGGGAGACCATAGATTGAAGCTCAGTCGAACACTTTCCATGAAAATAACGATACATCAAAGACAAACTCGCAACATCTCTTCTGTGAGATAGAGGTTGCAAGGAAGAGAAAAGGACATCTCCAACGAGGCTACGAAGTCTATTTTGAACTCTATCAAGGCAGGACAAGTCCTTTCTAGCAGCTCCTGCCCAGATGTGGCAACAATATTCCATCCTTGGACGTACCTGGCTCTTATATAGATAGAGAATAGCATCAGCAGTGAGATATCATCAAAAACTTGTTTACGTTAGACTTGAACACAACCATATTGTAGTCAGCCGGAAAGCAGGAAAACGGAAGACAATTCCACAGGCGTGCAGTTCTAAGAAAGAAGCTTTGTTCATGGAATCTACGTTTAGGTTTAGGCACAGATAAAGAGTGGGGGAAATTATTGATAGTGTTTACAGCTAGACGAGTGTTTCTTGTGAAAGTTTGGCGAGGGGGGGACCATAGACTGAAGCTCAGTCGAACACTTTCCATGCAAATAACGATACATCAGATACAAACTCGCAACATCTCTTCTGTGAGATAGAGTTGCAAGGAAGAGAAAAGGACATCTCCAACGAGGCTACGAAGTCTATTTTGACCTCTATCAAGGCAGGACAAGTCCTTTCTAGCAGCTCCTGCCCAGATGTGGCAACAATATTCCATCCTTGGACGTACCTGGCTCTTATATAGACAGAGAATAGCTTCAGCAGTGAGATATTATCAAAAAGTTGTTTACGTTAGACTTGAAGACAACCATATTGTAGTCAGCCAGAAAGCAGGAAAACGGAAGACAATTCCACAGGCGTGCAGTTCTAAGAAAGAAGCTTTGTTCATGGAATCTACGTTTAGGTTTAGGCACAGATAAAGAGTGGGGGAAATTATTGATAGTGTTTACAGCTAGACGAGTGTTTCTTGTGAAAGTTTGGCGAGGGGGGGACCATAGACTGAAGCTCAGTCGAACACTTTCCATGAAAATAACGATACATCAGAGACAAACTCGCAACATCTCTTCTGTGAGATAGAGGTTGCAAGGAGGAGAAAAGGACATCTCCTACGAGGCTACAAAGTCTATTTTGAACTCTATCAAGGCAGGACAAGTCCTTTCTAGCAGCTCCTGCCCAGATGTGGCAACAATATTCCATCCTTGGATGTGCCTGGCTCTTATATAGATAGAGAATAACATCAGCAGTGATATATCATCAAGAAGTTGTTTACGTTAGACTTGGAGACAACCATATTGTAGTCAGCCGGAAAGCAGGAAAACGGAAGACAATTCCACAGGCGAGCAGTTCTAAGAAAGAAGCTTTGTTCATGGAATCTACGTTTAGGTTTAGGCACAGATAAAGAGTGGGGGGGAAATTATTGATAGTGTTTACAGCTAGACGAGTGTTTCTTGTGAAAGTTTGGCGAGGGGGGACCATAGATTGAAGCTCAGTTGAACACTTTCCATGCAAATAACGATACATCAGATATAAACTCGCAACATCTCTTCTGTGAGATAGAGTTGCAAGGAAGAGAAACGGACATCTCCTACGAGGCTACGAAGTCTATTTTGAACTCTATCAAGGCAGGACAAGTCCTTTCTAGCAGCTCCTGCCCAGATGTGGCAACAATATTCCATCCTTGGACGTACCTGGCTCTTATATAGATAGAGAATAGCATCAGCAGTGAGATATCATAAAAAACTTGTTTACGTTAGACTTGAACACAACCATATAGTAGTCAGCCGGAAAGCAGGAAAACGGAAAACAATTCGACAGGCGTGCAGTTCTAAGAATGAAGCTTTGTTCATGGAATCTACGATTAGGTTTAGGCACAGATAAAGAGTGGGGGGGAATTATTGATAGTGTTTACAGCTAGACGAGTGTTTCTTGTGAAAGTTTGGCGAAGGGGGACCATAGATTGAAGCTCAGTCGAACACTTTCCATGCAAATAACGATACATCAGATACAAACTCGCAACATCTCTTCTGTGAGATAGAGTTGCAAGGAAGAGAAAAGGACATCTCCTACGAGGCTACGAAGTCTATTTTGAACTCTATCAAGGCAGGACAAGTCCTTTCTAGCAGCTCCTGCCCAGATGTGGCTACAATATTCCATCCTTGGACGTACCTGGCTCTTATATAGATAGAGAATAGCATCAGCAGTGAGATATCATCAAGAAGTTGTTTACGTTAGACTTGAAGACAACCATATTGTAGTCAGCCGGAAAGCAGGAAAACGGAAGACAATTCCATAGGCGTGCAGTTCTAAGAAAGAAGCTTTGTTCATGGAATCTACGTTTAGGTTTAGGCACAGATAAAGAGTGGGAGGAATTATTGATAGTGTGTACAGCTAGACGAGTGTTTCTTGTGAAAGTTTGGCGAGGGGGGACCATAGATTGAAGCTCAGTCGAACACTTTCCATGAAAATAACGATACATCAAAGACAAACTCGCAACATCTCTTCTGTGAGATAGAGGTTGCAAGGAAGAGAAAAGGACATCTCCTACGAGGCTACAGAGTCTATTTTGAACTCTATCAAGGCAAGACAAGTCCTTTCTAGCAGCTCCTGCCCAGATGTGGCAACAATATTCCATCCTTGGACGTGCCTGGCTCTTATATAGATAGAGAATAGCATCAGCAGTGAGATATCATCAAGAAGTTGTTTACGTTAGACTTGAAGACAACCATATGTTAGTCAGCCGGAAAGCAGGAAAACGGAAGAAAATTCCACAGGCGTGCAGTTCTAAGAAAGAAGCTTTGTTCATGGAATCTACGTTTAGGTTTAGGCACAGATAAAGAGTGGGGGGAATTATTGATAGTGTTTACAGCTAGACGAATGTGTCTTGTGAAAGTTTGGCGAGGGGGGACCATAGATTGAAGCTCAGTTGAACACTTTCCATGCAAATAACGATACATCAGATACAAACTCGCAACATCTCTTCTGTGAGATAGAGTTGCAAGGAAGAGAAAAAGACATCTCCTACGAGGCTACGAAGTCTATTTTGAACTCTATCAAGGCAGGACAAGTCCTTTCTAGCAGCTCCTGCCCAGATGTGGCAACAATATTCCATCCTTGGACGTACCTGGCTCTTATATAGGTAGAGAATAGCATCAGCAGTGAGATATCATCAAGAAGCTGTTTACGTTAGACTTGAAGATAACCATATTGTAGTCAGCCGGAAAGCAGGAAAACGGAAGACAATTCCACAGGCGTGCAGTTCTAAGAAAGAAGCTTTGTTCATGGAATCTACGTTTAGGTTTAGGCACAGATAAAGAGTGGGGGGAATTATTGATAGTGTTTACAGCTAGACGAGTGTTTCTTGTGAAAGTTTGGTGAGGTGGGACTATAGAAACAAACATTCACAGAGGGGCGCTAGGGGTCTCAAATGGTTCGGGTTTTTTTATAGACTCTTTGATTTTATAGGTCTTTATACGGTTTAAATATTTTTAAGGGTCTAAAAAAGGTCCAAATTGAAAAAAATAATCGTTATACATTTAAGTGAATTTTTTTTTTTTTAATGAGGGTCACCACTTATCAAGGCCCGAAGGCCACTCAGAGATAAGAGTTATTGCGTGTACAGTAATCAATGAGATAGTTTTGTAGTAATCATTAGTATTGGGGTTTTTGATAGAGTGTCTTACTTAAGGGGGCGGTTTGTCAGGAGTTTGTTTATGTTGGACTTGAAGACGTTCAAGTTGTAGTCAGGTGGGAAACAGGCAAGCGGCAGCGAGTTCCACTGGCGTGCAGTTTTAAGAAAGAAGCTTTGCTCATGGAATCTACGTTTAGATTTAGGCACAGATAAAGAGTGGGGAAAATTATTGAGATTAGTTTCAGCCAGACGGGTGTTTCTCGTGAAATATTGGCAAGGGGGGGACGAGGGATCGGAGCTCAGACGAGCACCTGCCATGGAAATAACGATAAAACAAAGAAAGGCTCGCAACGTCTTTTCTGTGGGAGAGAGGTTGCAGGGTAGAGAGAAGGGCATCCCCCACTAAGCCACGAAGTCTATTTTGTACTCTGTCAAGGCGGGATAGGTTGTTTTTAGCAGCTCCTGTCCAGATGTGGCAGCAGTACTCCATCCTTGGACGTAACTTATCCTGCATTGACAGAGTTCAAAATAGACTTCGAAACCTAGTGGGTAATGCCCCTTTCTCTTCCCGGCAATCCCTTTTCTCACAGAAAAGACGTTGCAAGCTGTCTCTGCTTTATAGTTATTTAGATAGAAATAGGTATAAAAGCCAAGTACGTCCAAATTATTGAGATTAGTTTCAGCCAGACGGGTGTTTCTCGTGAAAGATTGGCGAGGGGGGGGCGAGGGATTGGAGCTCAGACGAGCACCTGCCATGGAAATAACGATAAAACAAAGACAGGCTCGCAACGTCTCTTCTGAAGTCTATTTTGTACTCGGTCAAGGCAGGATAGGCTGTTTTTGGCAGCTCCTGCCCAGATGTGGCAGCAGTACTCCATCCTTGGACTTACTTGGCTTAAGCGTGTAACCTTGGTACAGTAGTAACGCTATCAGCTTTTAATGCAAGTTTCGGTTTCGATTTAAGCTGAAATCATGACTATAATCGTACTAGCAAGGAGATCCGATATTGCCCAGGATTGAATAATAGTCAACGAATATTTAACGCTCCTATTTTTTATTGTCATCGAAATTCGTTAAATCGCCCAGGAAGAAGTTTCACGTGCCTCCATGCAATAACCTATCTTTTTTTTTTTTTTTTTTTTTTTCAATTTACGCCCCAAACAAGGCACAGTTCCACTTTGAAATAGGGGGCTACTATCAGAGACAAATTTGCGGGGCATTATGAAAGGAAGAGGAGTAGAAAGATGTTTGTTAACATTACACTTGAACTTCTGCATATCAGTACAGTTGGGGAAGCAGAATCCTGGAAGGGAGTTCCAAAGACTTGCAGCCATGAGGAAGAAACTATTGGAGCAAAAGGCTTTCTTGCACCTAGGGATCTCTACTGTAAAGGGATGAGACTTAGTAGCTTGTCGGGTTTGTCGGGGGTAGTTACGTCAAGGAGGTACAAGTGCTTGCAATTCGTCAGAGCATTCACCATTAAAGTATTTGTAGAACAGGCAGAGGGATGCAACATCTCGTCGATGGGACAGAGGCTGAAGCTTAGATGACAGTTCAGGACCTATCAGGTTGGCGACTCTCTTTTGAACCCTGTCTAGGAGTGAGAGACCAGCAGCAGATGCACCAGCCCAAATGTGACAACAGTATTCCATACATGGACGAATGGTGGCCTTATAGAGGTATAGGATACTGTCAGGCGTAAGTAGTTTTCTAGCACGGTAGAGGGAGCCCACCTTCCTTGCAGCAGCCTTGGCAATGCTCTCAATGTATCTATTCCAGTTCATGTTCCCTGTAAACGTTAGGCCGAGGAGTTTAAAAGAAGTACTTTCAGGCAATGTGTTCTTGGCCATTGCTATTGGTGGTAGAGAAGGTTTCTTGTAGTTATTGAAGGAAACAAGTTTAGTCTTAGCAGCATTGAATGTGACCAACCATTTTTGTCCCCATTCCACTGCAGATTGGAGGTCATCCTCTAGTGTTTCTCCCATTTCCTTAGATATGTGTTCATTTGTTTTCCCCTCATGCCTGTTATAGAGAGTGGTGTCATCGGCAAATATACCCATCTCCGAAACAATTTTATCAGGGTAGTCATTTATGAATATCAGGAATAATAAAGGTCTAAGGATAGACTCTGGAGGTACTCCTACATTTATATCATATTGTTTAGATGTACGACCGTCGAGGATAACTTGGATTTTTTTCTTACTTAAGAAGGATTTAATTACATTATGTGTTCTTCCAGTAACATTGCACTGTAGAGAACCTATTTTTTCTTTAATAAGATTAAGTTATATGAACTTACTTTTAGTTAACAAAAAAAAAACATTACAAAGTTTACGTGCGAGGTTGGAACCTACAGACCACGTCATGTAAAAAAAAAAAAATTAAATAAAAAATTTTAAAAAAAACACGTAAATTTTCAAATTTAAAATTATTTGCAGTTAATAAAATAAATTATGTACGTGCATAATTTATTTTATTAACTGCAAAAATATTGGCGAGGGGGGAACCTACAGATCACGACATGCAAAAATTTTAAAAAACACACAAAACACATACATTTTCACGTCTTATAAAAAATTTGCAGTTAATGAAAAAAATAAGAAATTTATGTGTGGAGTT
>NC_136524.1:3863863-3893863 GCF_053919585.1 Euprymna scolopes
GTGGGGTCGCCCCCACACATGGTCTTTGCTTGCAGTATCTGCCGGAACAGACTCTACACTTTGAGATATTAAATTAGTTTTTAAAATTGTATTATTTTTTTAAATTCTCTCTTTAGGAAAAATGTTACACATTATACCGGGAAATATCGAGTATCCTTGCTAGTCTTACAAAAAAAAAAAGATTTTTCTCTCCGTCTATTATTCACAAACTTTTTAAACGTATTACATACACGTTTGCCTCATTTAAAAATATCAGAAATTTGGACTTTTTTTTAGAAATGTCAAATTCGGCATTAATAGTAAATTTGCCAATAAATGAAGTAAATGTTATGCCCTGAAATAGAAACCAAAATCTAGAGACAAATTCGAACTTTCTTATAAATAAAATTTTAAACCTTAACTTAACAAGTATATACAGATTTAGTGTGACGTCTCGAATTTATGCTTTACGTCATGTTTTCATACATGAATTCTAACACAAGCAAGAATAAACAAGGCCGATAGCCATTAGTCGCGTGCTCTCGTGTAATGAATGAATGCGTGAATGTAGGATTGACATGAAATTCTTAAAGATAAACTAAAACGACTGAAAAATGGGTGGAAATGACTTAAATAAATAAAAAGTAAATGACTTAGAATGACTTTAATGAACTTAAGAATGAATTGAATGACTCTAAGAATGACTTGAATGCTTAAAGAATGATCTGGAGAATGAATTTAATTGCTTTGAGGCTGACTGGTTGTAAAGTAGGGGATCATTTTCATTAAATTAATATAGAAAAGAGATCCCCCACTTCATATCACAAAGTTACAAGCATAAGTACAGCATGTAGTAGGAAAAGATATTACACTTTGATCTTGGCCAAACGGCCAAGAAAAACTTAAAAAGCTAAGAACAACATCTATTAACAACATACCTTTGATCTTAACCAAAAAAGGCCAAGCACAAAAATGTTACGGACACAGCGACCGACTGACCGAACGACAGACCGACAGAGCATATTACTCCTTATTTATGTTTCAAAAAGTATACGGGCCAACCTTATTCGTTGGTGCATTGAATGTGTGTTGGTTGATGTTGTCCAAAAGCTTTCTCGGTGTTGACAAAATCTATCCGATGTTGTGTGGATATACCATTCCATTGTAATTATCCAAGTCGTTTATTTAAGTACGAGCCCATCCTTGTTTTACCGTAATTTCCATGGCAGGTGCTCGTCTGAGCTCCAATCTCTGGTCCCCCCTCGCCAATCTTTCACGAAAAACACCCGTCTAGCTCCAGAAGATATCTCACTACTGATGCAATTCTCTATCTATATAAAAGCCAAGTACGTCCAACGATGGAATACTGCTGCCATACCTGGGAAGGAGCTGCTAAAAACAGCCTATCCTGCCTTGACAGAGTACAAAATAGACTTCCTGGCTTAGTGGGGGATGCCCTGTTCTCTACCCTGCAACCTCTCTCCCACAGAAGAGACGTTGCGAGCCTATCCTTGTTTTATCGTTCTTTCCATGGCAGGTGCTCGTCTGAACTCCAATCTCTGGTCCCCCCTCGCCAATCTTTCACGAAAAACACCCGTCTAGCTGAATCCACTGTGAAAAATTTCCCCCACTCTATATCTGTGCCTAAATCAAAACGTGGATTCCATGAACAAAGCTTCTTTCTTAGAACTGCACGCCTGTGGAACTCTGTTCCGTCTGCCTGCTTCCCACCGGACTACAACTTGGATGTATTCAAGTCCAATGTTAACAAATTCCTAATGAACCGCCCCCTTGAGTAAACACTTCATCAAATCTCCACACTAACGTAATGTACTTGCAATAACCCTTATCCCTGAGTGGCTTCCGGGCCTTGATAAGTGGTGACCACTGTGTGAAAAAAAAAAAAATTTTCCCCGTGAGTAATAGAATTTGAGCAAGTAATATCTATCAGGATTCTTCATCTGAATTCTATCAGTGTCTTATCTCGCTTTATATATATATATATATATATATATATATATATATATATATTCTGTGGAACGAGACCTTCCCCACACTAAGAACCGATCCTGGATCTGGCCATACCCATACGAGGAGACAAATAAATAGAAACATTAAAAAAATCCCCTACATATATTTATAAATACACCTCTCTATCTAAACAAACATCATATTAAGAATGCCCGAACAGTCTAAGACTGAAACGAAAACTCACAATACTAAAATCTAAGAATCCAAAAAATAATTATCAAAATTGAATGAAAACACCCCTACCCTTATTTCAGAGGAGCTGGTCTGCCCCCCCCCCTTCACACATTAGAAACGAGCTTGGATCACAGTTGCCTTCGTAGCAAATCAAATAACTTTAAAATACTATAAAAAAAAGTGCTCAGCCGAAGTAGCTCCAGTTCTCTCCAAACTCTACAACAAATGCCTTAACGAATCTTGCTTTCCGGGCTGCTGGAAAACTGCATTTGTGGTACCAGTATTTCAGAATTCTGGCAAAAGAACTGACCCATTAAATTATCGCCCTATTAGCCTCCTCCCATTTTTTTCCAAAATATTTGAGACCTTAATTAACCATGCTCTAGTCCAGCACCTTACAGATGCTAAACTTCTGACCGACCAACAATATGGATTTAGACAAGCCCGTTCCACGGCAGACATCCTCACTGTAATCTCTGAACGCATATACCATTCACTGGACAAAAAAGGATAGGGCAGAGCGGTAGCTCTAGATATATCTAAAGCTTTTGACAGGGTATGGCATGAGGGTCTCCTCAGGAAGATTAGATCATACGGTATCACTGGTAGAATACTTAACATAATTAAATCCTTCTTAGATAAGAGAAAAATCCAGGTTGTCCTCGACGGTCGTACATCTAAACAATATGATATAAATGCGGGAGTGCCCCAGGGAACTATCCTTGGACCTCTGCTGTTCCTGATATTCATAAATGACCTCCCAACAAAATTGCCTCTGAGATGGGTATATATGCTGATGACACCACACTCTATAGCAGGCACGACAGGAAAACAAATGAACATATATCTAAAGTAATGGCAGAAACACTAGAGGATGACCTCCAATCAGTAGTGGAATGGGGACAAAAATGGATGGTCATGTTCAATGCCACCAAGACAAAACTGGTTTCATTCAATAATTACAAGAAACCTTCTCTACCACCTATAGCAATGGCCAACAACTCTTTATCTGAGAGTACGTCTCTCAAGCTCCTTGGCCTAACGTTCACAGGAAACATGAGTTGGAACAATTACATCGAGGGCATTGCCAGAGCCGCTGCGACGAAGGTGGGCTCTCTCGTCCATGCTAGAAAACTTCTAACACCTGAAAGTATCCTGTACCTCTATAAGGCCACCATTTGCCCATGTATGGAGTATTGCTGTCATATTTGGGCTGGTGCATCGGCTACTAGTCCTTCGCTCCTTGACAAGGTTCAACAGAGAGTCGCAAATCTGATAGGCCCTAAACTGGCATCTAAGCTTCAGCCTCTGTCCTATCGTCGAAACGTTGCATCCCTCTGCCTGTTCTACAAGTATTTTAATGGTGAATGCTCTGATGAACTGCAAGCACTTGTGCCCCCACGACGTTAACACCCTCAACAGACCCGACAAGCTGCAAAATCCCACCCCCACACTGTAGAGATCCCTAGATGTAAAAGATCTTTCTATTCCAGTAGTTTCTTCCCCAGAACTGCTAGACTTTGGAATTCCATTCCAGGTCACTGCTTCTCCAACTGTACTGACATGCAGAAGTTCAAGTGCAACGTGAACTAACATCTTGCTGCCCAAATCCCTACATACTGCCCCAGTAGATGTTTCCCCTGATAGTAGCCCCCTACACCAAAGTGGCAATGTGCCTTGTTTGGGGTGAAAATGTAATGAATAAAAAATTTTTTAAAAAAACAAAAAAAAACAGAACACACATTCCACAGACCAATACAAGAAAACACACTACCAAGGTGCCCTCACCTCCACTTTAGTAAGAGTAAAAAAAGGAGAAGAAAATGAGAAAAAAAAAGAAAGATAAGTAGAAACACAGGAAGAGAGAGGGGGAGAGAAACAAAAGACAGCAGTGACCTGTAAGAATTTCTCTTACTCGTTTTTGTCTTTGGCAGAATGAAAGAGACACTCAGAAAAGCAACAAAGGCTCACCTTAAATTCCAAGAATATTTTATTTACAAGAAAGGTAAAATGAGTCCATATTTGCAAAAGAGTGCACTTCTTTAGCTTCGGTCAAATGGCGGGTAGTTTATGCCTCGAAAAGGTGTAGGTAGTTTTCTTCGGTGAAGATGCTGGTTGAATTCGGCCGCTCGTAGAAGTGGTTGAGGGTTCTTCAAAATCCTTCCAGACTGGTAAATTAAGAACATCGCTCATTGCGATCGATGCTCCATAATAAAGGATGCCCTCCTGCGGGCAATGATGATGGATGTAATTAGTCCATAAAACATTTTTGCCTCGGGCTTGTATCCGCATTTAAGTGAGCGGAGATAACACATGGAATAGAAACCCAGCCTTATAGGTCATTTGGCACGGAGCGAGACACCACGCGTCTTCTTTGCTCGACACGGAATGGAAATCTATTTGAAGAAACACAATATTCCCATCAATTCCTGAATCCTCCGCAGCAACTGAAACAATGCAATTTCATTGGTCAAAATAATCGCGTGATTGGAACAATCTAGCAGTTATCGCCCTTGCATTCTGAAATTTCTAAACCACAGTCCGACCCCAACGAACCATTAATAAAATTTGAACATACTTCATTTGTATGTTCAAATTTTATTAATGGTTCGTTGGGGTAGAACAATTTTATTTATTTATTTATTTTATTTTTTATTTTTTTTTTACACAGTGATCACCACTTATCAAGGCCCGGAAGCAACTCAGGGATAAGGGTTATTGCAAATACATTACGTTAGTGTGGAGATTTGATGAAGTGTTTACTTAAGGGGGCGGTTCATTAGGAATTTGTTAACATTGGACTTGAACACATCCAGGTTGTAGTCAGGTGGGAAGCAGGCAGACGGAACAGAGTTCCGCAGGCGTGCAGTTCTAAGAAAGAAGCTTTGTTCATGGAATCCGCGTTTTGATTTAGGCACAGATATAGAGTGGGGGAAATTTTTTCACAGTGGATTCAGCTAGACGGGTGTTTTTCGTGAAAGATTGGCGAGGGGGGACCAGAGATTGGAGCTCAGACGAGCACCTGCCATGGAAATAACGATAAAACAAGGATAGGCTCACAACGTCTCTTCTGTGGGAAAGAAGTTGCAGGGTAGAGAAAAGGGCATCTCCCACTAAGCCACGAAGTGTATTTTGTACTCTGTCAAGGCAGGATAGGCTGTTTTTAGCAGCTCCTGCGAAGATATGGCAACAGTATTTCATCCTTGGACATACTTGGCCTTTATATAGATAGAGAATTGCATCAGTATTGAGATATCTTCTGGAGCGGTAGAAGGATCCCACCATCTTTCCAGCGACATTTTCACTTTTATAGATATACTAGACTACTCGTGACCCGTTGGGTCAGTATGTTATATTAGCTATGGAATTAATGTATGAACGTGACACTTGTGACGTAAAGAAAATATTTTTTTGTGACATAACAGAAACATTTCTATGAAAGTATATTAAAAAGAAAAAAGAATATAGATAGATTTCTATTAGTCGTTCTGTTTATTATAATTAATTATTTTTGAAAAAAAATTACAGTTACTGAATTATAAGTGGCTGGCCATACTTATAGGTAAATATGCACTGAACATATACCATAATATTTATTATAGTTAAATTAAAATTTTTATATATCTGCTTTTTTTCTTTCTTTTTTTTACGTCGTTCATTTCTGTATTACGTTAAAGTTATTTTAAACCCCACTCTTACCATGTTAAATAATAATTTCGAAATAATAACGTTAATATTTCAGTGTGCAGGTCATGCGCACATGCGCAACCGGATATCGTAAACCGATAAGTGGGTTACATACATCGTTACAAGATCATTTGAGTTTTATAATTATATAGATAGATGGATTCTCTAATAATACATACGCAATCTGTATAAATTGAAATATCAAGTTTATGTGTGTTTTACGAGCGGGCAACGCCGGACTGGGCGTCCAGCTAGTTTATGATAAAGATAAACGAATGCGATTAATATTCTTGAATTAGTAATCTATTGGATTTCGTATAAAAGAAAAACGCGTCGCGCAATTCAAACAGGCGCCATTTTTTTTTTTTTAATTTTAAAGCTTTTTTTTTTTTTAATTATTTTCTTCGAACGAGACTTGTACGTTGCTTTTTGTTGTATTTAAAATCCACGCCTGCCACAACGTTCTGAGAGAAGACAATTTAAAAAATAATAAAATAAAATAAAAACAGTTTTTTGAATATTTAATTTGATCTAGGCTAATAAATTACAATAAACGAATTTCCTCGTTTCAAATTAATTTTGAAACTACAGGCCCACATTAAGATGGCTTCGTTAATTTCGCTATTTCAACCTTTTATTTGTGATTTTCGTCTTTATCGTTTTTGATGACGTCATTTGTGGTTCTGCAGCAAGAAAGTTGGTTAGATGTAAGTCGATAATCTATTCGAATGACAACGTACTAGGCATGGCCAAAAAAAATGAAAAAAAAAAACCCTAGTTGTTTTTGTTAATTTTAACAGCAAATTAAAATCTGGGTCTATTCTAAAAAGTTGTAAAAAAACAAAACAAAAAAACAAAAAAACAAATATATAACAAACTAGCAAAGTACCCGTCGTCGACTGGGTTCAAAAACAGCCTACAGAAAATAGACTCTGACTTATAAAAGTATGATAGGTTATGAAAACGAAGGGTTGTAAAGAGATAGCTTCGAACTCGGGGGTATCAAAACCAAAGCAAAATATGATGAAAGTAAAAATAAAATAGATAAACCCCATAATTTATTATACCATACCTGTTCACACTGAAACACTTATCACAATAGTCTGTGGATCTATATGAAAAAACCTTGTTAAACTTTGTGACATATTTCCATTCTATGGAGGTCAGGCGCGAACGAACATCCCATAATTTTATTATACCATATTTCTTCAAACTGAAACCTAATTATCAAAGTATACTTACGCAGATAGATATGAAAAGTCTTTATTAAAGTTTGTGCCTATTTCCGTTCTATGGAGGCCAGGCGCAAACGCAGACCCCACAATTTTATTATACCATCCCTATTTAAGTTAAAACATACTTATCAAAGTATTATTATGTATACTTATCTCAAAAACATTGCAAACGTTTTGTTTTTTTGAATTTTTAATTTTTTATTTTCATACTTTGTGGACCAGGCGCGAACGCAGACCCCACAATTTTAATGAATCATCATTATGCCAGATCAAACATACCGATTCCTGTGTCTCGATACATCTATCATTATATGTAATCCGTTGTTTTTAAATAGTCAACCATATGGGAGCCTAATCGTGACCAGACACACACACACACAGCTTTATATTATAGATAAATGTTATCAAAGGCAAGATAAGTTACTTTTCTACCTAACTGGGAATGTTTTTAGTGTTTTTATTTAATGTAACATGTTTATTCAGCTCGAAAAAATACAATGTTTTCCGATGTTTTGGGAAATTTAAAATGGCGCCCGTCTTTCTCTTTGACACGATTAGTTTGGGAAAAAGTTATAAATAAAAAACTAGACAAAATACTGTTAGAAACTCGCTCAATATATGTTACGGTGACATGGGCTTACATATATTCGGTGGGTTTTTAACAGTATTTTTTATAGTTTTTATTTTTAACTCCTTTTCCCAAACTTACCATGTCAAAGAGAGAGTCGGGCGTAATTTTAAATGTTCCAATACGTCCGTAAACATTGTCTGTTTTTCGAGCTGAATAAACATTTTACATTAAATAAAAACATTAAAAACATATCCAGTTTGGTAGAAGATTAACTTATCTTTACTTTGGTAACATTTATTTGTGATATATTTGCTTTTTGACAACTTTTTCGAATTTATGTGTATAGTAATATATATAAATCCATTAATTCTTATCCTCGAGTCGTCTTTGGGCTTTGATATGGGGTGACCCGCAAGCAGAGAGGAAAAGCCTAAAATCTGTATTGAAGTGAAAACCTTCTGTGCTGATCAAACTAAGCTTTTTAAAAAAATTTTTTTTTTTTATTACATTTTCACCCCAAACAAGGCAAATTGCCACTTTGGTGTAGGGGGCTACTATCAGGGGCAACAACTAGTGGGGTACTATGTAGGGATTTGGGCAGCAAGATGTTGGTTCACGTTACACTTGAACTTCTGCACGTCGGTACTGTTGGGGAAGCAGGGACCTGGAATGGAATTCCAGAGTCTAGCGGTTCTGGGGAAGAAACTACTGAAGTAAAAAGGTCTTTTACATCTAGGGATCTCTACAGTGTGGGGGTGGGATTTAGCAGACTGTCGGGTTTGTCGAGGGTGCTCACGTCGTGGGGACACAAGTGATTGTAGTTCGTCAGAGTATTCACCATTAAAATACTTGTAAAAAAGGCAGAGGGATGCAACATTTCGTCGATGGGACAGAGGCTGAAGCTTAGATGCCAGTTCAGGGCCTATTAGGTTTGCGACTCTCTTTTGAACCTTGTCAAGGAGCAACAGACTAGTAGCATACACCAGCCCAGATCGTTTCCTTCAATACTTATAAAGTAACCTTCTCAAACACATTTAAAGATACATAACCTGAGAGTTCTTTGTTAAAACCCCTTGGCTAAGTATTCACGGACAACAGGACTTGGAACAATTACAGTGAGAGCATTTCCTATGCTGCTACGGAGAAGATGGGCTCTCTCTACCGTGCTAGAAAACTACTTACACCCGAAAGTATCCTGTACCTCTATAAGGCCACCATTCGCCCATATATGGAAAACTGTTGTCACATTTGAGCCGGTTAATCTGTTATTAGTCTCTCACTCCTGGACAGGGTTTAAAACAATTTAGACAAGCCCATTCCACAGCAGACATCCTAACTGTAATCTCTGCACGTATATATCATTCAGTGGACAAAACGAGGGAAGGCAGAGCGGTAGCTCTAGATATATCTAAGGCTTTTGACAAGGTATGGCATGAGAGTTTTCCTCAGGAACATTAGATCATACAGTATCACTGGTAGAATAATTAATAAAAATCCTTCTTAGATAAGAGAAAAATCCAGGTTGTCCTCGAAGGTCGTACATCTAAAATATATGATATAAATGCGGGAGTGCCCCAGGGGTCTATCCTTGGACCGATATTATCCCTGATATTCATAAATGACCTCCCCGACAAAATTGCCTCTGAGATGGGTATATATGCTGATGACACCACACTCTATAACAGGCACGACAGGAAAAAAAATGAACACATGGCTAGAGATATGGCAGAAACACTAGAGGATGACCTCCAATCTGTAGTGGAATGAGGACAAAAATGGATATCACGTTCAATACCGCCACCTCTACCACATATAGCAATGGCCAACGGCTCTTTATCTGAGAGTACGTCTTTCAAGCTCCTTGGCCTAACGTGCACAGGAAACATGAGTTAGAACAATTACATCGAGGGTATTGCCAGGGCCGCTGCGAGGAAGGTTGGCTCTCTCTACCGTGCTAGAAAACTTCTAACACCTGAAAGTATCCTGTACCTCTATAAGGCAACCATTCGCCCATGTATGGAGTATTGCTGTCACATTTGGGCTTGTGCATCTGCTACTAGTCTCTCGCTTCTAGACAAGGTTCAAAAGAGAGTCACAAATCTGATAGGCCCTGAACTGGCATCTAAGCTTCAGCCTCTGTCCCATCGACGAAACGTTGCATCCCTCTGCCTGTTCTACAAGTATTTTAATGGTGAATGCTATGATGAACTGCAATCACTTGTGCCCCCATTACGTGAACACCCTCGACAGACCCGACAGGCTGCAAAATCCCACCCCCCACACTGTAGAGATCCCTAGATGTAAAAGATCTTTCTACACCAGTAGTTTCTTCCTCAGAACCGCTAGACTTTGGAATTCCATTCCAGGATCCTGCTTCCCCAACTATACTGACGTGCAGAAGTTCGAGTGCAACGTGAACCGACAGCTTGCTGCCCAAATCCCTACATAGTACCCCAGTAGTTGTTTCCCCTGATAGTAGCCCCCTACACAAAAGTGGCAATGTGCCTTGTTTGGGGTGAAAATGTAATAAAAAAAAAAAATGAAAAAAAGAGGCGTCAACCTGCCCCATCGATGTAATGTTGCATCCCTCTGCCTGTTCTGCAAGTATTTAAATGAAGAATCCTCCGAACACCTGCAAGCACTTCTACCTTTCGACGTGAATACCGCCGACAAACCCAACAAGCAGCTTAATCCCACCCCTTCACAGTAGAGATCCATAGACGTATTAGAACTTTCTACTCCAATATTTGCTAGACTTTGGAACTCCCTTCCAGGATTCTGCTTTTTCAACCGTACTGATATGCAGAAGTTCAAATGTAATATGAACAAACATCTTGCTAATGGTAAATGCTCCGACGACCTACAAGCACTTGTAACCCCTCGATGTACATTTGAAAAATCTGACAAGCAGCTAAATCCCACCCCTTCACAGTAGAGATCCCTTGATGTATTAGAACTTTCTACTCCAATATTTTCTTCCCCAGGACTGCTAGACTTTGGAACTCCCTTTCCAGGATTCTGCTTTTTCAACCGTACTGATATGCAGAAGTTCAAATGTAATATGAACAAACATCTTGCTAATGGTAAATGCTCCGACGACCTACAAGCACTTGTAACCCCTCGATGTACATTTGAAAAATCTGACAAGCAGCTAAATCCCACCCCTTCACAGTAGAGATCCCTAGATGTACTAGAACTTTCTACTCCAATATTTTCTTCCCCAGGACTGCTAGACTTTGGAACTCCCTTTCCAGGATTCTGCTTTTTCAACCGTACTGATATGCAGAAGTTCAAATGTAATATGAACAAACATCTTGCTAATGGTAAATGCTCCGACGAACTACAAGCACTTGTAACCCCTCGATGTACATTTGAAAAATCTGACAAGCAGCTAAATCCCACCCCTTCACAGTAGAGACCCCTAGATGTATTAGAACTGTCTACTCCAATATTTTCTTCCCCAGGACTGCTAGAATTTGGAACTCCCTTTCCAGGATTCTGCTTTTTCAACCGTACTGATATGCAGAAGTTCAAATGTAATATGAACAAACATCTTGCTAATGGTAAATGCTCCGACGACCTACAAGCACTTGTAACCCCTCGATGTACATTTGAAAAATCTGACAAGCAGCTAAATCCCACCCCTTCACAGTAGAGATCCATAGATTTATTAGAACTTTCTACTCCAATATTTTCTTCCCCAGGACTGCTAGACTTTGGAACTCCCTTTCCAGGATTCTGCTTTTTCAACCGTACTGATATGCAGAAGTTCAAATGTAATGTGAACAAACATCTTGCTAATGGTAAATGCTCCGACGACCTACAAGCATTTGTAACCCCTCGATGTACATTTGAAAAATCTGACAAGCAGCTAAATCCCACCCCTTCACAGTAGAGATCCCTCGATGTATTAGAACTTTCTACTCCAATATTTTCTTCCCCAGGACTGCTAGACTTTGGAACTCCCTTTCCAGGATTCTGCTTTTTCAACCGTACTGATATGCAGAAGTTCAAATGTAATATGAACAAACATCTTGCTAATGGAAAATGCTCCGACGAACTACAAGTACTTGTAACCCCTCGATGTACATTTGAAAAATCTGACAAGCAGCTAAATCCCACCCCTTCACAGTAGAGATCCATAGACGTATTAGAACTTTCTACTCCAATATTTGCTAGACTTTGGAACTCCCTTCCAGGATACTGCTTTTTCAACCGTACTGACATGCAGAAGTTCAAATGTAATATGAACAAACATCTTGCTAATGGTAAATGCTCCGACGACCTACAAGCACTTGTAACCCCTCGATGTACATTTGAAAAATCTGACAAGCAGCTAAATCCCACCCCTTCACAGTAGAGATCCCTAGATGTACTAGAACTTTCTACTCCAATATTTTCTTCCCCGGGACTGCTAGACTTTGGAACTCCCTTTCCAGGATTCTGCTTTTTCAACCGTACTGATATGCAGAAGTTCAAATGTAATGTGAACAGACATCTTGCTAATGGTAAATGCTCCGACGAACTACAAGCACTTGTAACCCCTCGATGTACATTTGAAAAATCTGACAAGCAGCTAAATCCCACCCCTTCACAGTAGAGATCCCTGGATGTTTTAGAACTTTCTACTCCAATATTTTCTTCCCCAGGACTGCTAGACTTTGGAACTCCCTTTCCAGGATTCTGCTTTTTCAACCGTACTGATATGCAGAAGTTCAAATGTAATATGAACAGACATCTTGCTAATGGTAAATGCTCCGACGACCTACAAGCACTTGTAACCCCTCGATGTACATTTGAAAAATCTGACAAGCAGCTAAATCCCACCCCTTCACAGTAGAGATCCCTAGTTGTATTAGAACTTTCTACTCCAATATTTTCTTCCCCAGGACTGCTAGACTTTGGAACTCCCTTTCCAGGATTCTGCTTTTTCAACCGTACTGATATGCAGAAGTTCAAATGTAATGTGAACAAACATCTTGCTAATGGTAAATGCTCCGACGACCTACAAGCACTTGTAACCCCTCGATGTACATTTGAAAAATCTGACAAGCAGCTAAATCCCACCCCTTCACAGTAGAGATCCCCGGATGTATTAGAACTTTCTACTCCAATATTTTCTTCCCCAGGACTGCTAGACTTTGGAACTCCCTTTCCAGGATTCTGCTTTTTCAACCGTACTGATATGCAGAAGTTCAAATGTAATATGAACAAACATCTTGCTAATGGTAAATGCTCCGACGACCTACAAGCACTTGTAACCCCTCGATGTACATTTGAAAAATCTGACAAGCAGCTAAATCCCACCCCTTCACAGTAGAGATCCCTAGATTTATTAGAACTTTCTACTCCAATATTTTCTTCCCCAGGACTGCTAGACTTTGGAACTCCCTTTCCCGGATTCTGCTTTTCCAACTGTACTGACATGCAGAAGTTCAAGTGTAATGTGAACAAACATCTTGCTAATGGTAAATGCTCCGACGACCTACAAGCACTTGTAACCCCTCGATGTACATTTGAAAAATCTGACAAGCAGCTAAATCCCACCCCTTCACAGTAGAGATCCCTAGATTTATTAGAACTTTCTACTCCAATATTTTCTTCCCCAGGACTGCTAGACTTTGGAACTCCCTTTCCAGGATTCTGCTTTTTCAACCGTACTGATATGCAGAAGTTCAAATGTAATATGAACAAACATCTTGCTAATGGTAAATGCTCCGACGACCTACAAGCACTTGTAACCCTTCGATGTACATTTGAAAAATCTGACAAGCAGCTAAATCCCACCCCTTCACAGTAGAGATCCGTGGATGTATTAGAACTTTCTACTCCAATATTTTCTTCCCCAGGACTGCTAGACTTTGGAACTCCCTTTCCAGGATTCTGCTTTTTCAACCGTACTGATATGCAGAAGTTCAAATGTAATGTGAACAAACATCTTGCTAATGGTAAATGCTCCGACGACCTACAAGCACTTGTAACCCCTCGATGTACATTTGAAAAATCTGACAAGCAGCTAAATCCCACCCCTTCACAGTAGAGATCCCCGGATGTATTAGAACTTTCTACTCCAATATTTTCTTCCCCAGGACTGCTAGACTTTGGAACTCCCTTTCCAGGATTCAGCTTTTTCAACCGTACTGATATGCAGAAGTTCAAATATAATATGAACAAACATCTTGCTAATGGTAAATGCTCCGACGACCTACAAGCACTTGTAACCCCTCGATGTACATTTGAAAAATCTGACAAGCAGCTAAATCCCACCCCTTCACAGTAGACATCCCTAGATGTACTAGAACTTTCTACTCCAATATTTTCTTCCCCAGGACTGCTAGACTTTGGAACTCCCTTTCAAGGATTCTGCTTTTTCAACCGTACTGATATGCAGAAGTTCAAATGTAATGTGAACAAACATCTTGCTAATGATAAATGCTCCGACGACCTACAAGCATTTGTAACCCCTCGATGTACATTTGAAAAATCTGACAAGCAGCTAAATCCCACCCCTTCACAGTAGCGATGCCTAGATGTATTAGAACTTTCTACTCCAATATTTTCTTCCCCAGGACTGCTAGACTTTGGAACTCCCTTTCCAGGATTCTGCTTTTTCAACCGTACTGATATGCAGAAGTTCAAATGTAATGTGAACAAACATCTTGCTAATGGTAAATGCTCCGACGACCTACAAGCACTTGTAACCCCTCGATGTACATTTGAAAAATCTGACAAGCAGCTAAATCCCACCCCTTCACAGTAGAGATCCCCAGATGTATTAGAACTTTCTACTCCAATATTTTCTTCCCCAGGACTGCTAGACTTTGGAACTCCCTTTCCAGGATTCTGCTTTTTCAACCGTACTGATATGCAGAAGTTCAAATGTAATATGAACAAACATCTTGCTAATGGTAAATGCTCCGACGACCTACAAGCACTTGTAACCCCTCGATGTACATTTGAAAAATATGACAAGCAGCTAAATCCCACCCCTTCACAGTAGAGATCCCTAGATGTACTAGAACTTTCTACTCCAATATTTTCTTCCCCAGGACTGCTAGACTTTGGAACTCCCTTTCCAGGATTCTGCTTTTTCAACCGTACTGATATGCAGAAGTTCAAATGTAATGTGAACAAACATCTTGCTAATGGTAAATGCTCCGACGACCTACAAGCACTTGTAACCCCGCGATGTACATTTGAAATATCTGACAAGCAGCTAAATCCCACCCCTTCACAGTAGAGATCCCTAGATGTACTAGAACTTTCTACTCCAATATTTTCTTCCCCAGGACTGCTAGACTTTGGAACTCCCTTTCAAGGATTCTGCTTTTTCAACCGTACTGATATGCAGAAGTTCAAATGTAATGTGAACAAACATCTTGCTAATGGTAAATGCTCCGACGACCTACAAGCACTTGTAACCCCTCGATGTACATTTGAAAAATCTGACAAGCAGCTAAATCCCACCCCTTCACAGTAGAGATCCCTGGATGTATTAGAACTTTCTACTCCAATATTTTCTTCCCCAGGACTGCTAGACTTTGGAACTCCCTTTCCAGGATTCTGCTTTTTCAACCGTACTGATATGCAGAAGTTCAAATGTAATGTGAACAAACATCTTGGTAATGGTAAATGCTCCGACGACCTACAAGCACTTGTAACCCCTCGATGTACATTTGAAAAATCTGACAAGCAGCTAAATCCCACCCCTTCACAGTAGAGATCCCTTGATTTATTAGAACTTTCTACTCCAATATTTTGTTCCCCAGGACTGCTAGACTTTGGAACTCCCTTTCCAGGATTCGGCTTTTTCAACCGTACTGATATGCAGAAGTTCAAATATAATGTGAACAGACATCTTGCTTATGGTAAATGCTCCGACGACCTACAAGCACTTGTAACCCCTCGATGTACATTTGAAAAATCTGACAAGCAGCTAAATCCCACCCCTTCACAGTAGAGACCCCTAGATGTATTAGAACTTTCTACTCCAATATTTTCTTCCCCAGGACTGCTAGACTTTGGAACTCCCTTTCCAGGATTCTGCTTTTTCAACCGTACTGATATGCAGAAGTTCAAATGTAATATGAACAAGCATCTTGCTAATGGTAAATGCTCCGACGAACTACAAGCACTTGTAACCCCTCGATGTACATTTGAAAAATCTGACAAGCAGCTAAATCCCACCCCTTCACAGTAGAGATCTCTAGATGTATTAGAACTTTCTACTCCAATATTTTCTTCCCCAGGACTGCTAGACTTTGGAACTCCCTTTCCAGGATTCTGCTTTTTCAACCGTACTGATATGCAGAAGTTCAAATGTAACGTGAACAAACATCTTGCTAATGGTAAATGCTCCGACGACCTACAAGCACTTGTAACCCCTCGATGTACATTTGAAAAATCTGACAAGCAGCTAAATCACACCCCTTCACAGTAGAGATCCCTAGATGTATTAGAACTTTCTACTCCAATATTTTCTTCCCCAGGACTGCTAGACTTTGGAACTCCCTTTCCAGGATTCTGCTTTTTCAACCGTACTGATATGCAGAAGTTCAAATGTAATGTGAACAAACATCTTGCTAATGGTAAATGCTCCGACGAACTACAAGCACTTGTAACCCCTCGATGTACATTTGAAAAATCTGACAAGCAGCTAAATCCCACCCCTTCACAGTAGAGATCCCTAGATGTAGTAGAACTTTCTACTCCAATATTTTCTTCCCCAGGACTGCTAGACTTTGGAACTCCCTTTCCAGGATTCTGCTTTTTAAACCGTACTGACATGCAGAAGTTCAAATGTAATGTGAACAAACATCTTGCTAATGGTAAATGCTCCGACGACCTACAAGCACTTGTAACCCCTCGATGTACATTTGAAAAATCTGACAAGCAGCTAAATCCCACCCCTTCACAGTAGAGACCCCTAGATGTATTAGAACTTTCTACTCCAATATTTTCTTCCCCAGGACTGCTAGACTTTGGAACTCCCTTTCCAGGATTCTGCTTTTTCAACCGTACTGATATGCAGAAGTTCAAATGTAATGTGAACAAACATCTTGCTAATGGTAAATGCTCCGACGACCTACAAGCATTTGTAACCCCTCGATGTACATTTGAAAAATCTGACAAGCAGCTAAATCCCACCCCTTCACAGTAGAGATCCCTAGATGTACTAGAACTTTCTACTCCAATATTTTCTTCCCCAGGACTGCTAGACTTTGGAACTCCCTTTCCAGGATTCTGCTTTTTCAACCGTACTGATATGCAGAAGTTCAAATGTAATGTGAACAAACATCTTGCTAATGGTAAATGCTCCGACGACCTACAAGCACTTGTAACCCCTCGATGTACATTTGAAAAATCTGACAAGCAGCTAAATCCCACCCCTTCACAGTAGAGATCCCCGGATGTATTAGAACTTTCTACTCCAATATTTTCTTCCCCAGGACTGCTAGACTTTGGAACTCCCTTTCCAGGATTCTGCTTTTTCAACCGTACTGATATGCAGAAGTTCAAATGTAATATGAACAAACATCTTGCTAATGGTAAATGCTCCGACGACCTACAAGCACTTGTAACCCCTCGATGTACATTTGAAAAATCTGACAAGCAGCTAAATCCCACCCCTTCACAGTAGAGATCCCTTGATGTTTTAGAACTTTCTACTCCAATATTTTCTTCCCCAGGACTGCTAGACTTTGGAACTCCCTTTCCAGGATTCTGCTTTTTCAACCGTACTGATATGCAGAAGTTCAAATGTAATATGAACAAACATCTTGCTAATGGTAAATGCTCCGACGAACTACAAGCACTTGTAACCCCTCGATGTACATTTGAAAAATCTGACAAGCAGCTAAATCCCACCCCTTCACAGTAGAGATCCCTAGATATATTAGAACTTTCTACTCCAATATTTTCTTCCCCAGGACTGCTAGACTTTGGAACTCCCTTTCCAGGATTCTGCTTTTTCAACCGTACTGATATGCAGAAGTTCAAATTTAATATGAACAAACATCTTGCTAATGGTAAATGCTCCGACGACCTACAAGCACTTGTAACCCCTCGATGTACATTTGAAAAATCTGACAAGCAGCTAAATCCCACCCCTTCACAGTAGAGATCCCTAGATATATTAGAACTTTCTACTCCAATATTTTCTTCCCCAGGACTGCTAGACTTTGGAACTCCCTTTCCAGGATTCTGCTTTTTCAACCGTACTGATATGCAGAAGTTCAAATTTAATATGAACAAACATCTTGCTAATGGTAAATGCTCCGACGACCTACAAGCACTTGTAACCCCTCGATGTACATTTGAAAAATCTGACAAGCAGCTAAATCCCACCCCTTCACAGTAGAGATCCCTAGATGTACTAGAACTTTCTACTCCAATATTTTCTTCCCCAGGACTGCTAGACTTTGGAACTCCCTTTCCAGGATTCTGCTTTTTCAACCGTACTGATATGCAGAAGTTCAAATGTAATATGAACAAACATCTTGCTAATGGTAAATGCTCCGACGACCTACAAGCACTTGTAACCCCTCGATGTACATTTGAAAAATCTGACAAGCAGCTAAATCCCACCCCTTCACAGTAGAGATCCCTTGATGTATTAGAACTTTCTACTCCAATATTTTCTTCCCCAGGACTGCTAGACTTTGGAACTCCCTTTCCAGGATTCTGCTTTTTCAACCGTACTGATATGCAGAAGTTCAAATGTAATATGAACAAACATCTTGCTAATGGTAAATGCTCCGACGACCTACAAGCACTTGTAACCCCTCGATGTACATTTGAAAAATCTGACAAGCAGCTAAATCCCACCCCTTCACAGTAGAGATCCCTTGATGTTTTAGAACTTTCTACTCCAATATTTTCTTCCCCAGGACTGCTAGACTTTGGAACTCCTTTCCAGGATTCTGCTTTTCCAACCGTACTGACATGCAGAAGTTCAAATGTAATGTGAACAAACATCTTGCTAATGGTAAATGCTCCAACGACCTACAAGCACTTGTAACCCCTCGATGTACATTTGAAAAATCTGACAAGCAGCTAAATCCCACCCCTTCACAGTAGAGATCCCTAGATATATTAGAACTTTCTACTCCAATATTTTCTTCCCCAGGACTGCTGGACTTTGGAACTCCCTTTCCAGGATTCTGCTTTTTCAACCGTACTGATATGCAGAAGTTCAAATGTAATATGAACAAACATCTTGCTAATGGTAAATGCTCCGACGACCTACAAGCACTTGTAACCCCTCGATGTACATTTGAAAAATCTTACAAGCAGCTAAATCCCCCCCCTCACAGTAGAGATCCCTGGATTTATTAGAACTTTCTACTCCAATATTTTCTTCCCCAGGACTGCTAGACTTTGGAACTCCCTTTCCAGGATTCTGCTTTTTCAACCGTACTGATATGCAGAAGTTCAAATGTAATATGAACAGACATCTTGCTAATGGTAAATGCTCCGACGAACTACAAGCACTTGTAACCCCTCGATGTACATTCGACAAACCTTAAAAGCAGCAAAATCCCACCCCTACTATAATACTACTCTAGATGCATCACATTCCCCTGTTGGATTCAGAATCCAAATGCGTACACACATACGAGGGGCGTGCAACAAGTAATGCCCCTGACCCACTTCCAGTTGTCTGATCTAGCTGAAATTTTACATGTGCAATGATTTATATCTCTACGGGTTATGTGGCAAATTACAGCTCTGAACTTATTATGGTTTCTGTTTTACAGGTGTTTGAACTGAGTCAGGTGTGAAATGGAGCCTGTTGAATCTCGAGCAGTGATCCGGATTTTGTATTTGAAAGGACGCACACCACAGGAGACTTTTGAAGAAATGAAAGAAACTTATGGTGATAATGCCCCATCATATGACCTTGTAAAACGCTGCCATCGTGAATTCAAACATGGCTGAAAGTCTGTGGAAACAGCTCCCAGACCTGGTCGCCCCCCTTCTGCCATTGATGAGGCATCTGTCCGTCAAGTTGAGGCGGCCATTTTGAAACATCGGCGCATTACTATTCGCCAAATAGCCCAAGATGTCAAGATTAGTACAGGGTCTGTGGAAACTATCATTCATGACCATTTGCATATGCATAAGGTGTCTGCCAGATGGATTCCCAGGTTGCTCACACCATTCCAGAAGCGAGAACACGTCTAGTTCTCGAGGATAAATTTGGAGATGTGCCAAGAAGATAAGTCAAAATTTTTCAAAAGACTGATTACACAGGATGAAACCTAGGTCCATCACTATGATCCAGAGACCAAAACCTAGTCAATGCAGTTGAAGCAATTGGACTCACCACCTCCAAAGAAGGCAAGGGTGCAGCCCTCCACTGGCACGGTCATGCTCACAGTCCTCTGGGACCAGGACAGAATAGTGATGACAGATTTCCTGGCAAAGGGTACCACAATTACAGGAGCCTATTATGCTTCACTTTTGAGGAAATTAAGGGAAGCTATCAAAATCAAGAGGCGGGGCAAGATCAGCAAAGGTACTCTCCTCCTGCAGGACAACGCTTCGGTCCACAACTCGCATGTCGCCAGATCAGAAGCACGGGCGTATGGTTATAAAATCCTTCCCCATCCTCCCTACTCTCCTAACCTTGCACCCTGCGACTTTCACCTCTTCCCAGCCATGAAGTTGTTTTTGAAAAGAAAGCGTTTCCCAGATGATGCAGCCTTGATTTCTGAAGTCACGTCGTGGTTGGAGGAGCAACCTGGGGTGTTCTACAAAAACGGTCTCCAGAGCTGCATCAAATGATGGGAGAAATGCATAACTCTGGGTGGTGTCCTATGTAGAGAAAGACTAATAACTGTGCCAAGTTTCGTTGCTCTGCTGCTATGGGAAGTGGGTCAGGGGCATTACTTATTGCACGCCCCTCGTGTGTGTGAAATTTAGTACATTGGATTACTTAAGGGTATGGCTCATCAAAATTTGTTTACATTGGACTTGAAAACGAAAACATTGTAGTCAGATGGAAAGCAGGAAAACGAAAGACCGTTTCACAGGGTTGCAGTTCTAAGAAAAAGCGTTGTTCATGGAATCTACAGTGTAATGAGGAAACACACAGGTTTCTGCTCAACTCCCTATATAGTATCTGTGCAAATTACGTCCTTGATAGAACCCGCTATCAGCTTTGTTTGGGGTGAAATTGAAAAAAAAAATAAAAATAAAATAATGGGTGGGGAAAAATTAGGGATAACGGTTTTAGCTAGACGAGCGATTCAGTGAAAGTCAGGCAAGGGAGGATCACAAATTGGAGCTCAGACGAGCACTTGCCGTGAAAACAATTATAATCAGAGACAGGCTCGCAACGTCTCTTCTCTGGGAAAGAGTTTGCAGGGAAGAGAAAAGGGCATCCCTCCCCTAGGTTACAAAGTCTATTTTGATCTCTGTCAAGGCAAAATAAGATACTCCTAGGAGCTCCTGCCTAGATGTGACAGCAGTTCTCCATTCTTGGTTGTACCTGGCTTTTATACAGGTAGAAACTGCACTAGCGGTGAGATATCTACGGGAATAATAGAATAGTAGTTGACCTTTACTCCTGATCTGAAATGGAACACGTCCATCAAATCTGTTGCCAAGGTTGCTGGAAAAATGGTGGGATGTATGTAACCCACTAACCAGTTTACGACATCCGCTTGCGCATGTGCGCATGACCTGCACACTGAAATATTAACGTTATTATTTCGAAATTATTATTTAACATGGGAAGAGTGGGGTTTAAAATAACTTACACGTAATACAGAAATGAACGATGTAAAAAAAAAAAAAAAAAAAAAAGCAGATATATCAAAATTTTAATTTAACTATAATAAGTATTATGGTATCTGTTCAGTACACATTTACCTATAAGTATGGCCAACCACTTATAATTCAGTAACTGTAATTTTTTTTTTCAAAAATAATCAATTATAATAAACAGAACGACTCATAGAAATCTATCTATATTCTTTTTTCATTTTAATATACTTTCATAGAAATGTTTCTGTTATGTAAAAAAAAAAAAAAAACTATTTTCTTTACGTCACAAGTGTCACGCTCATGCATGAATTCCATAGCTAATATAACATACTGACCCAACGGGTCACGGGTAGTCTAGTATATCTATAAAAGTGAAAATGTCGCTGGAAAGATGGTGGGATCCTTCTACCGCTCCAGAAGATATCTCACTACTGATGCAATTCTCTATCTATATAAAATATATAAAAGCCAAGTACGTCCAAGGATGGAATACTGTTGCCATATCTGGGCAGGAGCTGCTAAAAACAGCCTATCCTGCCTTGACAGAGTACAAAATAGACTTCGTGGCTTAGTGGGGGATGCTCTTTTCTCTACCCTGCAACCTCTCTCCCACAGAAGAGACGTTGCGAGCCTGTCCTTGTTTTATCGTTATTTCCATGGCAGGTGCTCGTCTGAACTCCAATCTCTAGTCCCCCTTGCAAATCTTTTACGAAAAACGTCAATCTGTCTGAATCCACTGTGAAAAATTTCCCCCACTCTTTATCTGTGCCTAAATCAAAACGCAGATTCCATGAACAAAGCTTCTTTCTTAGAACTGCACGCTTGTTGAACTCTGTTCCGTCTGCCTGCTTCCCTTCGGACTACAACTTGGATGTCTTCAAGTCCAATATTAATAAATTCCTAATGAACCGCCCCCTTAAGTAAACACTTCATCAAATCTCCACACTAACATAATGTACTTGCAATAACCGTAATCCCTGATTTGCTTCCGGGCCTTGATAAGTGGTGATCACTGTGTAAAAAAAAAAAAAAAATGTCTGTGCGTGTGTCTTTCTATGTACACATAATTTTCGGTCTACAGACTCGAGACTTGACATAAGGAGTATTCAGATTTGGGAAAATCTTTTTAATCGGTTTTCGGCCAGAAATTTGGCTTTTAAGCGGTCAAATTTTAAGGATTTGACTTTTGAGAACACTACCAAACTCCTCCGCCAATTTTATTGTTTTGGGCTTTAATTAGATCAAAAATTGGAGTCTAAGTTAAAAAAATGTTGACGTCCGCGGTCTCTATCAACTTTTCTCTATCTCTATCTTATGAAAAATCTTGAAGGGGTAGTTTGGAAGGAAATGTGTTACATAAGGGATGTCCCCTTTTCATTTAAGTATAAAAATAGAGAGATTTAGTTAAAATGAAAATAAAATGAGAGAAAACAGAACTCGAACCCTGGACATAAGTTTTAAAGAACAATAGGTTTAAATGCATGCCTTAGCAACGGATTTGATGTACGTGTTTCATTCCAGATCAGGAGTAAAGGTCAAGCCCAGAAGCTTGTCAAAACATGGAGCCTCTCCAAGACGAGAATCATTCATTTCAATTGATGCCAGATGATGATGCAACAATAGAAGTGCTTAAACCATAGATTGGCGGAGGAGTTTGGTAGTTTTTAAAGGTCATATCATTGAACTTTGACCTGTTGACAGCCGTATTTCTGGCCGAAAATCAATTAAAAAGATTTTCCCAAATCTCAATACTCCTTATATCTGTGTCTGAAGATCGAAAATTTAGGTGTGTGTTGCGCAAAAAAAAAAAAAAAAAAGTGGTAGTTGGAAGAGAGGCTCGAACCCATACCGCGAAGGAAGAAAAACACGGGAAAAACCTGACGTCTTTGCTGTTACGCCCACAGACAAACGGGGATTAACGTAGATTTAAATTAAGCCTAGACAATCGAAAAGCAGGGATGAATTTCGAAGATATCGCTGAAAAAAAGCGCCCCCCCTGTAGAAAAGTGCTCAGGTGAGGGTGAAGAAATTAATGTTTTTAGCCAATTATTTGATATTTGTCGTCTGAAGGGTCAAGCTTAAAACGACACTGATTTTGTAGAAATCCGTCGCATCTGTTGAAAGTTTAAGGCAGACATGCAAACATACATTTATATATTGTTAACTAAAGATTTTCGACCCAAACCGATTAAAAAGCTTGCCCTATCTCTGAATACCCTTTATGTAAAATTTATTATTTTGGGCTCAAATCAAGTTAAGTTAGATCCATGTCCAAAGAATGTATATCTAAAATTTCAAGTGTTTAAACCCAAAATTGGCGGAGTAGTTTAGTAGAGTTCTAAAAGGTTAAACTGTTTAATTTGACCCGTTAAAAGCCGAATTTCTGGCCGAAAACCGATTAAAAAGATGTTTCCAAATCTTAGTACCTTTGATAGGGTATGGCATAAAGGTTTACTTCATAAGATCGCTAGCTATGGTATAGCTGGAAAAGTCTTCTCAATTATTAAATCATTTCTTTCTGATAGGTTCATAAGAGTAGTAGTTAATGGGCAAAAATCAGAAGCTCACAGTATTAATGCCGGTGTCCCTCAGGGATCCATCCTGGGCCCAACTCTTTTCCTGATCTACATTAATGATCTTCCAAATCATATCCTTACATCATTTGTAGACATTTATGCTGACGACACTACCATTTATGGTAGCACATCTAAGACAGTAAACGAGCAAGTACTCTCCAATTCTCTCTCCTCTGATCTTGAGCATGTAGTACAATGGGGAAAGGAGTGGCTGGTTACTTTTAATGCATCTAAAACCAAGCTTCTCTCTTTACATCATCAACATTTTAATCCACATTTGTCATCAATTGAAATGAATGGCTCTCGTCTTCAGGAGGCCTCAAGTTTTGACAAGCTTCTGGTCTTGACCATTACTCCTGATCTTAAATGGAACACGTATATCAAATCTGTTGCCAAGGCCGCTGGAAAAATGGTGGGATCTTTCTATCGATCCAGTAGATATCTCACTGCTGATGCTATTCTCTATCTATATAAGAGCCAGGTACGTCCAAGGATGGAATACTGTTGCCACATCTGGGCAGGAGCTGCTAGAAAGGACTTGGTCTGCCTTGATAGAGTTCAAAATAGACTTCGTAGCCTCGTAGGAGATGTCCTTTTCTCCTCCTTACAACCTCTATCTCACAGAAGAGATGTTGCGAGTTTGTCTCTGATGTATCGTTATTTTCATGGAAAGTGTTCGACTGAGCTTCAATCTATGGTCCCCCCTCGCCAAACTTTCACAAGAAACACTCGTCTAGCTGTAAACACTATCAATAATTCCCCCCACTCTTTATCTGTGCCTAAACCTAAACATAGATTCCATGAACAAAGCTTCTTTCTTAGAACTGCACGCCTGTGGAATTGTCTTCCGTTTTCCTGCTTTCCGGCTGACTACAATATGGTTGTGTTCAAGTCTAAGGTAAATAAGTTCTTGATGAGCCGTTCCATATAAGTTATTAAATTTACCAAATTTTCATTACTAATGATTACTATATTGACCAACTTCTACTGTACACTCTTTAACCCTTATCCTTGAGTGGCCTCTGGGCCTTGATAACGTGGTGATGCCTTTGTAAAAAAAAAAAAAAAAAAAAAACCTCTTATGTAAAATCTGAAGTATGTAGACTGAAAATTGACAAAGTTATTTAGTACGGAAGTGTACACAGCCAAACACACACACACACACACACACACTCACACACACACACATTTTCACTTTTATAGATATACTAGCATGTGGCCCGGCGTTGCCCGGGTGTTTGGAGGTGTGTGTTGTCCAAAAAAAAAAAAAAAAAAAAAAGGTGGTGGGAAGACAGACTCGACCCCATACCGGGAAGGGGGAAAAGCATGGGAAAAAACGTGACGTCTTGATGTTACGCCCACAGACAAACAGGGATTAACGTAGATTTAAATTAAGCCTAGACAATCGAAAAGCAGGGATGAATTTCGAAGATATCGCTGAAAAAAAGCGCCCCCCCCTGTAGAAAAGTGCCCAGGTAAGGGTGAAAAATTAATGTTTTTAGCCAATTATTTGATATTTGTTGTCTGAAGGGTCAAGGTTCAAACGATACTGATCTTGATGAAATCCGTCGTCTCTGTTTAAAGTTTTAGGTAGACATGCAAACATACATTTATATATTGTTAACTAAAGATTTTCGACCCAAACCGATTAAAAAGCTTGCCCTATCTCTGAATACCCTTTATGTAAAATTTCAAATGTTTAGACCAGAAATTGCCAGAGGTCAATTTTTTTTTAACTTTGATCCCTATTATGACCCCTTAACATTTATTGTTTTGGGCTCAAATCATTAAGTTAGATCCATGTCCAAGGAACCTATATCTAAAATTTCAAGTGTTTAGACCCAAAATTGTCGGAGGAGTTTGGTAGAGTTTTCAAAGGTCAAATCGTTGAACTTTGACCCCTTAGCAGCCAGATTTCTGGCCGAAAACCGATTACAAGGATTTTCCCAAACCTCAGTGCCCTGTATATAAAATTTTGAGTCTGTGGACTGAAAATTGACAAAGTTATTGCGTAGGGAAATGTACACAGACAGACACACGGAAAGACACACAAACACGTTCACTTTTATAGATATACTAGCATTTCAGCCCGGCGTTGCCCGGGAGTTTGGAGGTGTATGCTGAGCAAAAAAAAAAAGAGTAAATTTTTTTTAATTTGACCCCTATTATGACCCCTTAAAATTTATAGTTTCGGGCTCAAATCACTTTATTAAGTTAGATCCAGGTTCAAGGAACCTATATCTAAAATTTCAAGTGTCTAGACCCAAAATTGTCGGAGGAGTTTGGTAGAGTTCTTAAAGGTCAAATCGTTGAAATTTGACCCCTTAACAGCCAAATTTCTGGCTGACACCCGTCACATCGATTTTCCCAAATCTCAGTACCCGGTATTTAAAATTTCGAGTCTATAGACTAAAATTTGACAGAGTTATTGCGTAGGGAAATGTACACAGAGAGACAGACACACAGACAGACAGACAGACAGACACGTTCACTTTTATAGATATATAGATAGATATAGATAGATATTTAAGCGTATATTACGACCGGGCAACGCCGGGCACCCGGTCTGCTAGTAGAAGATATTTTCAGAATCGAGGCTATTATTGTATTGGGACCTTTGGAAATAAACATTAGTAATCTATTACATGTGTGTATATTTCAAAAATGTCTTTATGTGAAAACTTATAAATGGATAATATTAAAAAAAAGGAAATTATTAATTACGATGTATCTGTTGATATGTATGCGTGTTTTTCGTATGCCTGTGTCTCTTGATACCGTTGTTGGGGTATCTGAGATGTTGGGTGTGTCCTTAAGACCCAAGTCGTAGTCCACCCGGCTTTCTTTTTCTTTCCTCTTTTCTTTTAAATTCAGCTGACACACGTACTTGCGACAAGCAACTGTCCCCCCGAGAAAAAAAAAAAAAAAAAAAAAAAAAAGATATAAACCTCGCAGCGCAAGAATCTAAGCCATTCAACCGCAGATATTTGATCCTTGGGTTTTTCACACAATTATTCTAAGAACGCGCGTGCGCGTGTGCGTGTGCGTGTGCGTGTGTGTGTGTGTGTGTGTGTGTGTGTTTTTGGTCTGCCAACTTTTTCAGTGGCTTCCGTGCGTCCGTTAGTTCAGACGATTGCCAAACAACCGTCCATTAGTTTTTACCGAAATGTTGTCACAAATTGTATTTCATTAAATACATGTGCTCAGTAAGAAATTTTTTTTTTTTTTTTTTTTTTTACAACAATTCCCGCTGCGCCCCCAGGGGCTCAAAAGAAGCCCAAAAATTACCCAAAAATTGTAAAAAAATGATACATTTAACTTTTGATCCATCCATTAGATATTTTTTTTTTTTTTTAAACTTGGCCAAAATGTGGAGCACATTATACTTAATATAACCAAGTATGGGTGACCCTGACAACATTCTGGTTCGCGTCCCTGGGGACCTTCAGTCCTAAAAACGCCATGTTTAGTTTCAGAACAGTTTCTGATAGTTCGTTGTTCTAAACAAGTCCTGAGAGGTGACTGGTTTGCAGTAGACAGAACAGTTTCCGATGGTTCGTTGTTCTAAACAAGTTTTGAGAGGTGACTGGTTTGCAGTAGACAGAACAGTTTCCGATGGTTCGTTGTTACACACAAATCCTGAGAGGTGACTTGTTTGCAGTAGACAGTTCCACAGAGCAAAATATTCTTACCGTGTCGAAACGGGAAAAAAAAACATGCGAAATTGCAACAGAAAAGGTTTAATATTTGTGGAGCAATTCTGGTTTCTGATTGGTTGGTAGCAGAACGTGAATTAATTCGATTCGTCAGTTCCTAGCACAATCGTTTATAAATAGAATCGTCCGGCTGTGTGAGATCACACTCCATTACACATCCAAAATATCTTCGTCAGACTTTGTTGAAAGGTGGGTGTCAGTTGCGCGTGTGTGTCGGGTGAGAGAAGCAAGCCTTGACTGGTTCTTGGATGTTCCTTAGGAAAAAGAAGTTTGGGTGACAGGAACGAACGTCCTAGCAGTGTCAGAAATTTCGTGAAAATAGTGAATAATTCCACCCCATCTTTCCAAGCTTATAACTCCTCGAAAAATGTAATTCAAGCCCTAATTTTTTTTTTCAATTAAAGGAGTAAGGACCAAGGTTTTATTTAAAAAAACAAAAAAAACAAAACAATGTGTTTTTTTTTTTTTAAAAAGGTTTTAAACTTCGGACTTTACAGGTAAATTTCTAAAAAACTGATTTTTTTTTTTGTTTTGAATTTGAATATATTATTTATTGACCTTTTCTCTTCAATTTGTGATATATAAACCTATTAAACATAAATTAATTATTTACTTTTTAATAGACATTTCAAAATGAGAGGCGTAAATTATTCGACCCCCTATCTTTCTAAGCTTATAACTCCTCGAAAAATGTAATTCAAGCCCTAATTTTTTTTTCAATTAAAGGAGCAAGGACCAAGGTTTCATTAAAAAAAAAAAAAAAAAAAAGACAAAAAGAAAAAATGTGTTCTTATAAAATAAGGTTTTAAACTTCGGACTTTACAGGTAAATTTCTAAAAAACTGATTTTTTTTGTTGTTTTAAATTTGAATATATTATTTATTGACCTTTTCTCTTCAATTTGTGATATATAAACCTATTAAACATAAATTAATTATTTACTTTTTAATAGACATTTCAAAATGGGGGGGGCGTGAAAATGGGGGGGCGTGAAAATGGGGGGGCGTGAATTTAAAAAAAACGTTTGTCTAAAATATTATATTCGGTTTATTGGAAAGAACATAAAATTTCACATTGACCCTGAAAATATGGTAAAAATAGAATCAATAGAAAAATTTTGATAGATTTTTAAAATTTAAAAATTTAAAAATATTGAGTTTAAAAATTGAAAAATATTGAGTTCGGAAAATTCATTACTGTTTAAAAAAAAAAATAAAAATATTTTTATTACTTTTAAAACAACTGTAATAGTTTATTTTGGAAGTATAATCCATAAAGAAAATAAATAACCCACTTTTAACAGAGAAATTACGAGATTTTTATATTGTATTCGCAGTTTCGTGTTAGGGGTGTCAAAAATTCCTACAAAAATTCTGATACTGCTACGTCAGCACTGACTCGTTTTTAGTCCAGAGTAGGTCACGATATAGGCAAGAGTAGGACCATTATTTAGGCTTCTTTGTTCATAACCTAGCTAGTGTGTGATAGCGATCATTATGCCCCTTTCAAGTTTGTCCCTGCGTTTTTTTTTTAACCCCACTCCCCTCCCCTATTAGGTGACAGATCGCTTGATTCGCCAGAGATGCGGGTTCCCTTTCGAAGTTTTCGTAAGAGGTGCTTTAAATAAAGCGTTCGGACCCGCATCACCCTTTCGACTAGCCAATCGGTGTATCTGCCATAGTTTAACAACGGGGGGGGGGGAGTCTTTTGTTACTAACATTGTAAATATCTCATTTGTATTTTGTATATAAAATTTTTTATCTTCCCAACCCCCCCCCCTTTCTTATGGGTTTTAATTAGGTTATCATGGTATGATGTTCTTATGGTGATTGATGAAGGATGTATACGCTGATGGATGTATAGTATGAATGTGGTATTATGGTGTAAGTAAAGTGAAAGTAGGAACTAGTTAGGTTAGATTAGTTAGCACTAGTCAGAGAAGACCGTCCTTCCCCCTCCCCCATCTTCGGCCTTGTGCCAAATTTTTCTGATTTTTGCTTTGTAAATTTTCTGAAAATAGATACTCCATTACACATCCAAAATATTGCAACAATAACATTCTATATTACCAGAGAATAGAAGAATTAGCATAATAATTAAAAAAAACTGTGTTCAAATTCCACAAAAACTTGATATGTCTGACTTGGGGACAAAAATGGATGGTAACGTTCAATGCCACCAAGACAAAACTGGTTTCATTCAATAATTACAGGAAACCTTCTCTACCACCTATAGCAATGGCCAACAACTCTTTAGCTG
>NC_136524.1:3906363-3911363 GCF_053919585.1 Euprymna scolopes
CCAATCTTTTAAAAATAACTGGTTATTAAATATGTCGGGTAAAAGAATGGACGATGCGAGTTTATAAATAAAAATTAAAAATAGATTAGATATTGAACAATTAAAATTGGAAATTCTTTGTTTGCCGAAAGGGTGCTTGAAGGCACATATTTAAAAGCCACGTACAAAATAGCCAGAAAAGCAGAAACACTAGAGGATGAACTCCAACCTGTAGTGGAATGGGGGGACAAAAATGGATGGTCACATTCAATGCTGGCAAAACTCAACTTGTCTCCTTCAATAATCACGAGAAACCTTCTCAACCATCAATAGCAATGGCCAAAGATTTATTATCTGAAAGTACTTCTTTTAAACTCCTCGGCCTAACGTTCACAGGAAACATGAGTTGGAACAATTACATTGAGAGCATTGCCAGAACCCCTACGAGGAAGGTAGGCTCTCTCTACCGTGCTAGAAAACTACTAATGCTCAAATGTATCCTATACCTCTATAAGGCCACCATTCGCCCATGCATGGAGTATGGTTGTCATATTTGGGCTGGTGCATCTGATACTAGTCTCTCATTCCTAGACAAGGTTCAAAAGAGAGTCGCCGACCTGATAGGTCCTGAACTGTCATCTAAGCTGCAGCCTCTGTCCCATCGACGAAATGTTGCGTCCCTCTGTCTGTTCTATAAGTATTTTAATGGTGAATGCTCTGACGAACTGCAAGCACTTGTGTCCCCAACAAGCAGCTACACTCCATCTCTACACAGTTGAGATCCCTAGATGTTTTCTTTACATAGGCGACACCACTTATCAAGGCCGATAGGCCACTCAAGGATAAGGGTTAAAGAGTGTAGAGTAGTCAAAAGGACAATATAGTAATCGATAGTAATGGAAGTTCGGGAAATTTGTTAACTTAAGTGGAACGGCTCATCAGAAACTTGTTTACATTAGACTTGAACACAACCATATTGTAGACAGCTGGAAAGCAGGAAAACGGAAGACAATTCCACAGGCGTGCAGTTCTAAGAAAGAAGCTTTGATCATGGAATCTATGTTTAGGTTTAGTGCCAGATAAAGAGTGGGGAAAATTATTGATAATGTTTTCAGCTAGTCTAGTGTTTCTTGTGAAAGAGTTGGCGAGGGGGGGACCATAGATTGAAGCTCAGTCGAACACTTTCCATGAAAATAACGATAAAGCAGAGACAAACTCGCAACATCTCTTCTGTGAGATAGAGGTTGCAGGGCAGAGAAATGGACATCTCCTACGAGGCTACGAAGTCTATTTTGAACTCTATCAAGGCAAGATGTCCTTTCTATCAGCTCCTGCCCATAGATTAAGCTCAGTTGAACACAGACCTTTCAACTCCAGTAGTTTCTTCCTCAGAACCGCTAGACTTTGGAACTCCCTTCCGGATCCCTGCTTCCCCAACTGTACTGACATGCAGAAGTTCAAGTGTAACATGATCCGACATCTTGCTGCCCAACTTCCTACATAGTACCCCTGTAGCTTATGTCCCTGATAGTAGCCCAGTATACTAAAAATGGCAATGATCCTTGTCTGGGGTGAAAATGTAAAATAAACAAGTAACGTTGGTTGACAAGCAGGCCTCTGACGTCATCAGCAACAGAGATTCTGAATATAGTGAGACGAGTGTTCAAAGCAGGAACAAAAGACACAGTAATAGGCTAGAGGCAAGTGTTAAAATATAATGGAAATCCTAGAAATGCAGTCGCTTATTCATTCTTTTAGAAAAAAAACTGGACATTAAATATGTCAGTTAAAAGAATGGACAATGCTAGTCTAGACAATATGAACTATATATCTATAAAAGTGAAAGTGTCTGTCTGGCTGTCTGTGTGTATATCTGTGTGCTTACATTGCTATACACAATAACTGTCAATTTTAAGTCCACACACTATAAATTTTATATATAGGGCATTGAGATTTGGGAAAATCTATGTCATCGGTTTTTGGCCAGAAATTTGGCGATTAAGGGGTCAAAGTTCAACGATTTCAACCGTGAGAATTCTACCAAACTCCTCCGCCAATTTTGAATTCAAACACTTGAAATTTTAGATATAGGTTCTAACTTAACCTGATTTGAGCCCAAAACAATAAATATTAAGGGGTCATAATAGGGGTCAAAGTTTAAAAAACTTACCTCTGTGGTCTACCAAATTACTCTGGCAATTTCTGGTCTAAACATTTGAAATTTTACATAGAGGATTTCACAGATAGGGCAAGAATTTAATCGGTTTGGGGTGAAAATTTGAACTACCAATATATAAATGTATGTATGTATGTTTGGATATTTGCCTAAAACTTTCGACAGAGGCGACGGATTTTCACAAGATCAGTATCGTTTTGAAGTTCGACCGTTCAGACGACAAATACCGAAAAAATTGGCTTAAATCAGTAATATCTTCAACCTCAACCCTACAAGGAGAGGTCGCTTTTTTTTCACCGATATTTTCGAAAGTCGTCCCCTCTTTTCGATAGTCTAGCCTTAATTTAAACCTATGCTACTTCTGGTTTGGCGGTGGTCGTAACAGCAAAGACGTCACGTTTTTTTCCCGTTCTTTTTCTCCTTCAAAGTACGGGTTCGAGCCTGCCTTCCTACTACCATATTTTCTTTGCTCAACACACATCTCCAAATACCCGGGCAACGCCGGGAACGGATGCTAGTGTGTTAGACATTAAACGATTAAAATTAGGAATGCAAAATCTACGAAAAAAGAAAAGAGTAATGTTGGTTGACAGCATACTTCTGACGTCATAAACAAATGTTTTTGATATATTGACATTAGGTCCGAAGTTATGAAGATAATCAGGCAATCACAGTGAAAGTCGGTCGCTCTTCCATCCTTCGCCTCAATCTATCTATACCAGATTGAATTCCTGACATCATCAATCGGCCGGCTGATTAATTTGGAAATAGTAAATTATTTTGTAACTGTTTGTCTTCGTGTCGTCATTCCACCTACTGAAAGGTTTTATTTATCTTTTCGTGTCGTCATTCCACCTACTGAAAGGTTTTATTTTTTCGTGGCGTCATTCCACCTACTGAAAGGTTTTATTTATTTTTAACGAACTTTGTATAATCCTCTTTCTAGTAATATATCCCCACCACCTTCAGTGATATTCCCCTCCTCCGCTGTGTTAACCAGAACGGTATAAATGTCCCAACTCCGGATTAATCTATCTATCCATATATATATATATAAATATATATAATAAATAATGCGAAGCTCGCAATTTGTTTACAAACAAAACGTTTGAGCCCTCTACGAGTAGCGGACGGATGTTTATTTAAATACGCATTCCGACAGTTTAATTTCGGCCACCGATTCCGTAGTCAGGGGGTAGAACTGCCGACTGTCATCACGACGGTTCTAGGTTCGATCCTCGGCTTGGGAGAGGTGTTAGTCTAGCGGCACTGATGAGTTGTGAAACAACGAAACAGGTCTGTATGTCGATGACTAAAATATATTTTATAAAGCTCCCCTCTTTGGTAGAGCACTCTCGTAAATTATCTTACTCGCTACTTAATTTAGCTGAAATAATGCGAAGCTCGCAATTTGTTTACAAACAAAACGTTTAAGCCCTCTACGAGTAGCGGACGGATGTTTATTTAAATACGCATTCCGACAGTTTAATTTCGGCCACCGATTCCGTAGTCAGGGGGTAGAACTGCCGACTGTCATCACGACGGTTCTAGGTTCGATCCTCGGCTTGGGAGAGGTGTTAGTCTAGCGGCACTGATGAGTTGTGAAACAACGAAACAGGTCTGTATGTCGATGACTAAAATATATTTTATATATATATATATATAAGTGAACGCGTCTGTGTGTGTGTACATTTCCCTACGCAATAACTCAGTCAATTTTAAGCCTACAGACTCGAAATTTGATATACAGAGTACGGAGATTTGGGAAAATCGATGTGATTGGTTTCTTAGAACTGCACGCCTGTGGAACTCTGTTCCGTCTGCCTGCTTCCCACCGGACTACAACTTGGATGTCTTCAAGTCCAATGTTAACAAATTCCTAATGAACCGCCCCCTTAAGTAAACACTTCATCAAATCTCCACACTAACGTAATGTACTTGCAATAACCCTTATCCCTGAGTGGCTTCCGGGCCTTGATAAGTGGTGATCACTGTGTAAAAAAAAAAAAATTTGAATACACTTTATAATTTCAAATGTTTAATCCAGAGATTGGCTGATTAATTTGGTATGGACCGCAGAGGTCATTTTTTTTTTAAATATGACCCCAATTTTTACACCTTATCATTTATTGTGTGTAGCTCAAATAAAGTTATTAAGTCAGATGTATATCCAAGGAACCTTTATCTAAAATTTCAAGTGTTTAGACCCAAAATTAACGGAGGAGTTTCGTAGAGTTCTTAAAGGTCATATCGTTGAACTTTGACCCGTTAAAAGCCAAATTTCTGACCGAAAATCGATCGTAAATGTTTTCCCAAATCTCAATACACCTTATTTAAAATTTCGAGTCTGTAAACTTAAAATTGACAGAGTTATTTGGTAGGTAAATGTACAAAGACAGGAGCAGACAGACACACACACAGATATTTTCACTTTTATAGATTTAGTAGTCTACCTGGTACCCGTTGGGTCATTATGTTATATTCGCTCTCTCTCTCGCTTTCATATATATATATATATATATATATATATATATATATATATATATATATATATATAAAACTACTTACGCCTGACAGTACCTATACCTCTATAAGGCAACCATTCGCCCATGTATGGAGTACTGTTGTCACATCTGGGCTGGTGCATCTGCTGCTTGTCTCTCGCTCCTGGACAGGGTTCAAAAGAGAGTCGCCAACCTGATAGTTCCTGAACTGTCATCTAGGCTTCAGCCTCTGTCCTGTTCTACAAATACTTTAATGATGAATGCTCTGACGAACTGCAAACACTTGTACCTCCCCGATGTAACTACCCCCGACAAACCCGACAAGCTACTAAGTCTCATCC
>NC_136524.1:3916363-3948863 GCF_053919585.1 Euprymna scolopes
GCCAATAAGTCTCCTGTGCGTCATGAGTAAGTTGCTGGAATCTGTTAAATAGAGAAGTAATCAACCATCTCAACTAAAATAACCTCCTTAGTGACACTCAATATGGTTTCCGTTCTGCTAGATCTACAGCAGATGTGCTTACAGTCATATCTCATAGGATTAGCAAATCTCTCGACGGAGGCAACCTTTCTAGGGCAATTGCTCTAGACATATCTAAAGCCTTTGATAGGGTATGGCATAAAGGTTTACTTCATAAGATCTCTAGCTATGGTATTGCTGGAAATGTCTTCTCAATTATTAAATTTCTTTCTGATAGGTTCATAAGAGTAGTAGTTGAGGGGCAAAAATCAGAAGCTCACAGTATTAATGCCGATGTCCCTCAGGGGTCTATCCTGGGCCCAACTCTTTTCCTGATCTACATTAATGATCTTCCAAATCACATCCTTACATCATTTGTAGACATTTATGCTGACGACACTACCATTTATGGTAGCACATCTAAGACAGTAAACGACCAAGTTCTCTCCAATTCTCTCTCCTCTGATCTTGAGCACGTAGTACAATGGGGTAAGGAGTGGCTGGTTACTTTTAATGCATCTAAAACCAAGCTTCTATCTTTACATCATCAACATTCTGATCCACATCTGGCATCAATTGAAATGAATGGCTCTCGTCTTCAGGAGGCCTCAAGTTTTGACAAGCTCCTTGGCTTGACCATTACTCCTGATCTTAAATGGAACACGTACATCAAATCTGTTGCCAAGGCCGCTGGAAAAATGGTGGGATATTTCTATCGATCCGGTAGATATCTCACTGCTGATGCTATTCTCTATCTATATAAGAGCCAGGTACGCCCAAGGATGGAATACTGTTGCCACATCTGGGCAGGAGCTGCTAGAAAGGACTTGTCCTGCCTTGATAGAGTTCAAAATAGACTTCGGAGCCTCGTAGGAGATGTCCTTTTCTCTTCCTTGCAACCTCTATCTCACAGAAGAGATGTTGCGAGTTTGTCTCTGATGTATCGTTATTTTCATGGAAAGTATTCGACTGAGCTTCAATCTATGGTCCCCCCCTCGCAAAACTTTCACAAGAAACACTCGTCTAGCTGTAAACACTATCAATAATTCCCCCCACTCTTTATCTGTGCCTAAACCTAAACGTAGATTCCATGAACAAAGCTTCTTTCTTAGAACTGCACGCCTGTGGAATTGTCTTCCGTTTTCCTGCTTTCCGGCTGACTACAATATGGTTGTGTTCAAGTCTAACGTAAATAAGTTCTTGATGAGCCGTTCTATATAAGTTATCAAATTTACCAAATTTTCATTACTAATGATTACTATATTGTCCAATTTCTACCGTACACTCTTTAACCCTTATCCTTGAGTGGCCTCTTGGCCTTGATAATGTGGTGATGCCTATGTAAAAAAAAAAAAGATAGATAAGAAATCTGTATCAATTAAAATATTTTATTCAAGCGTATTTTACAACCAGGTAACGCCGGGATGTCTGCTTGCTAGCTTCCCAAGAAAAGTGTCCTCTATGAAAATCCCAGAAAGACAAGAGACACGCCTATGATTGAACGGTACAAATCCGTTTTTGAATGATTTTACGTCATGATTTTTTTCAACGTCTTTATTCTATTAAAGGCGGGTTCAAGTTCAATCGCTTAAATAAGTAGACCCTTGGGTCAGGCGATCGTTTTAAATATCAGTTTTATCGGAATTAATATCCTACGCTGTGATATCCTTAATATATTCGCTCTCACGAGAAAGTTCTAGCGGCTAACGTATCCACATTTTAATTCCGGTCGCTTAGTTACTTAGCACTATTTCTGTCACAACGTTTCGGCCGATGTAACCTACGACTTCTCCGGGCCTTGATAAGTGGTGATCACTGTGTAAAAAAAAAAAAGAAACCTTTTTCTTTTCTTTTTTTTACAAAAGAAATTACCACTTATCAAAGCCCAGACGCCGCTCGAGGATAAGTCTTAATAAACGTACAATAGTCAATCTGACAATATCGTAGTAATCATTACTAGTTGAAATTTTGGTAAATTGGATTACTTAAGATGATAGCTCATCAAGAACTTGTTTTCATTAGACTTGAAGACAATCATATTGCAGTCAGCTGGAAAGCAGGCAAACGGAAAAGAGTTCCACAGGCGTGCAGTTCTAAAACACAAACTTTGTTCATGGAATCTACTTTTAGGTTTAGGCACAGATAAATAGCAGAATAAATTATTGATAGTGGTTTCAGCAAGACGAGTGTTTTTTAAAAGTCAGACGGACGAGACTATAGACTGGAACTCAGACCAGCACTTGTTTGTTTTATTAATATTGCAGCGTTAAGATTTCTTTTTAAATTCAGTTTATAACATAATATAATCAATTCTTAATGAGAGGTTTAGAAAAGACAAAGAAAAGAAAAAAAAAGATAGAAAAATAAAAAAAAGAAAAACAGAGGTTTAGATATAGACAAAGAAAATAAAAAAGAAAAAAATAGAGAGGTTTATATATAGACCAAGAAAATCTATATAATTATAAAACTCAAATGACCTTGTAACGATGTATGTAACCCACTTTCCGGTTTACGACATCCGGTTGCGCATGCACACATGATCTGCGAACTGAAATATTAACGTTACTATTTCGAAATTATTGGGACGCTGAAATATTAACGTTAATTTTTTTAAATTATTATTTAACATGGAAAGAGGGGGGTTTAAAATAACTTAAACGTAATACAGAAATGAACGATGTAAAAACAGAGCAGATATGCCAAAATTTGAATTTGACTATAAAAAAGTATTATGGTCAGTGCACATTTACCTATAAGTATGGCCAACCACTTATAATTCAGTTGCATTTATCTTGTTCGTTATTAGTATTTTCATTTTTATTTCTAGTATAGTTGTCGTATGGTTGTAGTATGGTTTTCCGCCAAAACAGCACACACAAAGGAACAGGTGAACTGGAGGTCAACATGGCCTTTGTCCTGTAAGTGCCTGCTCATTGGCTGATTAGGAAAAGTGCGGTGGAAACTAGAAAGCTTATCAAAAACTCAATAGAAGATGCGTTTATAAAAACCCGAAACAACCACAAAATTCTCGCATAAGCCTGATGAATCCTAGTGTGGATGAAACGCGGAATATTCTGTGTAGCTTAATTGCCATATATATTCTATAACTTACTAACTAGCTCTACCTACGTACTGAGCAATGTTAAAGTAAATACATGAATTTTATGCATAAATTTATACTTTCGTATATTAATTTATGTGATTAAATGAAGTAATCATATATATCTATATAATTATAAAACTCAAATGACCTTGTAATGATGTGTGTAGCCCACTTTCCGGTTTACGACATCCGGTAGCGCATGCGCGCATGACTCGCGCACTGAAACATTAACGTTATTATTTCGAAATTATTTAACATGGGAAGAGTGGGGTTTAAAATAACTTAAACGTAATACAGAAATGAACGATGTAAAAAAAAGCAGACGGTATTAACAATTGTTTATTTGGATAATTTAAACGCGAAAAAAAACCCAAAAGAACAGTTGGGACGCCGAAATATTAACGTTATTATTTCGAAATTATTATTTAACATGGGAAGAGTGTGGTTTAAAAGAACTTAAAATAACGTAATACAGAAATGAACGATGTAAAAAAAAGCAGATACATAGAAAATTTGAATTTCACTATAATAAGTATTATAGTATCTGTTCAGTGCACATTTACCTATAAGTATGGTCAACCGCTTATAATTCAGTAATTGTAAAAAAATTGTTCATAAAAAAATCAATTATAATAAACAGAACGACTCGTAGAAATCTATGTATATTATTTTTTCATTTTAATATAATTTCATAGAAATGTTTCTGTTATGTCAAAAAAAAAACTATTTTCTTTATGTCACAAGTGTCACGCTCATAGATTAATTCCATAGCTAATATAACATACTGATCCAACGGGTCAATAGTACTCTAGTAAAAAAGAGAAAGAGGTTTAGAAATAGACAACGAAAATAAAGATGGAATAATCAAGAAAGACGTTAAGAAATACAGAAAGAAAAGAAAAGAAAAAGAGAGGTTTAGATAGACAAAGAAAATAAAAAAATAAAAAGAGAGGTTTAAAAATAGACAACAGAAAATAAAAAAAATAAAAAAGGAGGTTTACGACATCCGGTAGCACATGCGCGCATGACTCGCGCACTGAAACATTAACGTTATTATTTCGAAATTATTATTTAACATGGGAAGAGTGGGGTTTAAAATAACTTAAACGTAATACAGAAATGAACGATGTAAAAAAAAAGCAGACGGTATTAACAATTAGACAAAGAAAATAACAAAGTGCTTCAAAGTGGCACTGTGCCTTGTTTGGGGGTGAAAATTGATTAAAAAAAAGAAAAAAATGTTTTAAAGTAGACAAAGAAAATATAAAAAAGGAAAATAAAAATTAAAGTGAGGTTTAGAAATAGACACAGAAAAGAAATAGCGAGGTTAAGATAGAGACAAAGAATACAAATAAAGTAGAGAGGATCATAAATAGACAAAGAAAATAAAGAAAAATAAAACAGAGGTTTATAAATAGACAAAGAAAATAAAGAAAAATAAAACAGAGGTTTATAAATAGACAAAGAAAATAAAGAAAAATAAAACAGAGGTTTATAAATAGACAAAGAAAATAAAGAAAAATAAAAGAGAGGTTTATAAATAGACAAAGAAAATAAAGAAAAATAAAACAGAGGTTTATAAATAGACAAAGAAAATACAGAAAAATAAAACAGAGGTTTATAAATAGACAAAGAAAATAAAGAAAAATAAAAGAGAGGTTTATAAATAGACAAAGAAAATAAAGAAAAATAAAAGAGAGGTTTATAAATAGACATGAAAATAAAAAAAAATAACACCGAGGTTTATAAATAGACAAAGAAAATAAAGAAAAATAAAACAGAGGTTTATAAATAGACAAAGAAAATAAAGAAAAATAAAACAGAGGTTTATAAATAGACAAAGAAAATAAAGTAAAATAAAACAGAAGTTTATAAATAGACAAAGAAAATAAAGAAAAATAAAAGAGAGGTTTATAAACAGACAATGAAAATAAAGAAAAATAAAAGAGAGGTTTATAAATAGACAAAGAAAATAAAGAAAAATAAAAGAGAGGTTTATAAATAGACAAAGAAAATAAAGAAAAATAAAACAGAGGTTTATAAATAGACAAAGAAAATAAAGAAAAATAAAACAGAGGTTTATAAATAGACAAACTAAATAAAGAAAAATAAAACAGAGGTTTATAAATAGACAAAGAAAATAAAGTAAAATAAAACAGAGGTTTATAAATAGACAAAGAAAATAAAGAAAAATAAAACAGAGGTTTATAAATAGACAAAGAAAATAACGAAAAATAAAACAAAGGTTTATAAATAGACAAAGAAAATAAAGTAAAATAAAACAGAAGTTTATAAATAGACAAAGAAAATAAAGAAAAATAAAAGAGAGGTTTATAAATAGACAATGAAAATAAAGAAAAATAAAACAGAGGTTTATAAATAGACAAAGAAAATAAAGAAAAATAAAAGAGAGGTTTATAAATAGACAAAGAAAATAAAGAAAAATAAAAGAGAGGTTTATAAACAGACAAAGAAAATAAAGAAAAATAAAACAGAGGTTTATAAATAGACAAAGAAAATAAAGAAAAATAAAACAGAGGTTTATAAATAGACAAAGAAAATAAAGAAAAATAACAGAGAGGTTTATAAATAGACAAAGAAAATAAAGAAAAATAAAACAGAGGTTTATAAATAGACAAAGAAAATAAAGAAAAATAACAGAGAGGTTTATAAATAGACAAAGAAAATAAAGAAAAATTACACAGAGGTTTATAAATAGACAAAGAACATAAAGTAAAATAAAACAGAGGTTTATAAAAAGACAAAGAAAATAAAGATAAATAAAACAGAGGTTTATAAATAGACAAAGAAAATAAAGAAAAATAAAACAGAGGTTTATAAATAGACAAAGAAAATAAAGAAAAATAAAAGAGAGGTTTATAAATAGACAAAGAAAATAAAGAAAAATAAAACAGAGGTTTATAAATAGACAAAGAAAATAAAGAAAAATAAAACAGAGGTTTATAAATAGACAAAGAAAATAAAGTAAAATAAAACAGAGGTTTATAAATAGACAAAGAAAATAAAGAAAAATAAAACAGAGGTTTATAAATAGACAAAGAAAATAACGAAAAATAAAACAAAGGTTTATAAATAGACAAAGAAAATAAAGTAAAATAAAACAGAAGTTTATAAATAGACAAAGAAAATAAAGAAAAATAAAAGAGAGGTTTATAAATAGACAATGAAAATAAAGAAAAATAAAACAGAGGTTTATAAATAGACAAAGAAAATAAAGAAAAATAAAAGAGAGGTTTATAAATAGACAAAGAAAATAAAGAAAAATAAAACAGAGGTTTATAAATAGACAAAGAAAATAAAGAAAAAAAAACAGAGGTTTATAAATAGACAAAAAAATAAAGAAAAATAAAAGAGAGGTTTATAAATAGACAAAGAAAATAAAGAAAAATAAAAGAGAGGTTTATAAACAGACAAAGAAAATAAAGAAAAATAAAACAGAGGTTTATAAATAGACAAAGAAAATAAAGAAAACTAAAACAGAGGTTTGTAAATAGACAAAGAAAATAAAGAAAAATAAAACAGAGGTTTATAAATAGACAAAGAAAATAAAGAAAAATAAAACAGAGGTTTATAAATAGACAAAGAAAATAAAGAAAAATAAAACAGAGGTTTATAAATAGTTAAACTAAATAAAGAAAAATAAAAGAGAGGTTTATAAATAGACAAAGAAAATAAAGAAAAATAAAACAGAGGTTTATAAATAGACAAACTAAATAAAGAAAAATAAAAGAGAGGTTTATAAATAGACAAAGAAAATAAAGAAAAATAAAAGAGAGGTTTATAAATAGACAAAGAAAATAAAGAAAAATAAAACAGAGGTTTACAAATAGACAAAGAAAATAAAGAAAAATAAAACAGAGGTTAATAAATAGACAAAGAAAATAAAGAAAAATAAAACAGAGGTTTATAAATAGACAAAGAAAATAAAGAAAAATAAAACAGAGGTTTATAAATAGACATAGAAAATACAGAAAAATAAAAGAGAGGTTTATAAATAGACAAAGAAAATAAAGAAAAATAAAACAGAGGTTTATAAATAGACAAAGAAAATAAAGAAAAATAAAACAGAGGTTTATAAATAGACAAAGAAAATAAAGAAAAATAAAACAGAGGTTTATAAATAGACAAAGAAAATAAAAAAAAATAAACCAGAGGTTTATAAATAGACAAAGAAAATAAAGAAAAATAAAAGAGAGGTTTATAAATAGACAAAGAAAATAAAGAAAAATCAAAGAGAGGTTTATAAATAGACAAAGAAAATAAAGAAAAATAAAACAGAGGTTTATTAAAAGACATAGAAAATAAAGAAAAATAAAAGAGAGGTTTATAAATAGACAAAGAAAATAAAGAAAAATAAAAGAGAGGTTTATAAATAGACAAAGAAAATAAAGAAAAATAAAACAGAGGTTTATAAATAGACAAAGAAAATAAAGAAAAATAAAAGAGAGGTTTCTAAATAGACAAAGAAAATAAAGAAAAATAAAACAGAGGTTTATAAATAGACAAAGAAAATAAAGAAAAATAAAAGAGAGGTTAATAAATAGACAAAGAAAATTAAGAAAAAAAAACAGAGGTTTATAAATAGACAAAGAAAATAAAAAAATAAAACAGAGGTTTATAAATAGACAATGAAAATAAACAAAAATAAAACAGAGGTTTATAAATAGACAAAGAAAATAAAGAAAAATAAAAGAGAGGTTTATAAATAGACAAAGAAAATAAAGAAAAATAAAACAGAGGTTTATAAATAGACAAAGAAAATAAAGAAAAATAAAACAGAGGTTTATAAATAGAAAAAGAAAATAAAGAAAAATAAAAGAGAGGTTTATGAATAGACAAACAACAATAAAGAAAAATAAAAGAAAGGTTTATAAATAGACAAAGAAAATACAGAAAAATAAAACAGAGGTTTATAAATAGACACAGAAAATAAAGAAAAATAAAAGAGAGGTTTATAAATAGACAAAGAAAATAAAGAAAAATAAAACAGAGGTTTATAAATAGACAAAGAAAATAAAGAAAAATACAAAAGAGGTTTATAAATACACAAAGAAAATAAAAAAAAATAAAACAGAGGTTTATAAATAGACAAAGAAAATAAAGAAAAATAAAACAGAGGTTTATAAATAGACAAAGAAAATAAAGAAAAATAAAAGAGAGGTTTATAAATAGACAAAAAAAATAAAGAAAAATAAAAGAGAGGTTTATAAATACACAAAGAAAATAAAGAAAAATAAAACAGAGGTTTATAAATAGACAAAGAAAATAAAGAAAAATAAAACAGAGGTTTATAAATAGACAAAGAAAATAAAGAAAAATAAAAGAGAGGTTAATAAATAGACAAAGAAAATAAAGAAAAATAAAACAGAGGTTTATAAATAGACAAAGAAAATAAAAAAATAAAACAGAGCTTTATAAATAGACAATGAAAATAAACAAAAATAAAACAGAGGTTTATAAATAGACAAAGAAAATAAAGAAAAATAAAAGAGAGGTTTATAAATAGACAAAGAAAATAAAGAAAAATAAAACAGAGGTTTATAAATAGACAAAGAAAATAAAGAAAAATAAAACAGAGGTTTATAAATAGAAAAAGAACATAAAGAAAAATAAAAGAGAGGTTTATGAATAGACAAACAACAATAAAGAAAAATAAAAGAGAGGTTTATAAATAGACAAAGAAAATACAGAAAAATAAAACAGAGGTTTATAAATAGACAAAGAAAATAAAGAAAAATAAAACAGAGGTTTATAAATAGACAAAGAAAATAAAGAAAAATAAAACAGAGGTTTATAAATAGACAAAGAAAATAAAGAAAAATAAAAAAGAGGTTTATAAATACACAAAGAAAATAAAGAAAAATAAAACAGAGGTTTATAAATAGACAAAGAAAATTAAGAAAAATAAAAGAGAGGTTTATAAATAGACAAAGAAAATAAAGAAAAATAAAACAGAGGTTTATAAATAGACAAAGAAAATAAAGTAAAATAAAAGAGAGGTTTATAAATAGACAAAGAAAATAAAGAAAAATAAAACAGAGGTTTATAAATAGACAAAGTAAATAAAGAAAAATAAAAGAGAGGTTTATAAATAGACAAAGAAAATAAAGAAAATAAAAGAGAGGTTTATAAATAGACAAAGAAAATAAAGTAAAATAAAAGAGAGGTTTCTAAATAGACAAAGAAAATAAAGAAAAATAAAACAGAAGTTTATAAATAGACAAAGAAAATAAAGAAAAATAAAAGAGAGGTTTATAAATAGACAAAGAAAATAAAGAAAAATAAAACAGAAGTTTATAAATAGACAAAGAAAATAAAAAAATAAAACAGAGCTTTATAAGTAGACAATGAAAATTAAAAAAAATAAAACAGAGGTTTATAAATAGACAAAGAAAATAAAGAAAAATAAAAGAGAGGTTTATAAATAGACAAAGAAAATAAAGAAAAATAAAAGAGAGGTTTATAAATAGACAAAGAAAATAAAGAAAAATAAAACAGAGGTTTATAAATAGAAAAAGAACATAAAGAAAAATAAAAGAGAGGTTTATGAATAGACAAACAACAATAAAGAAAAATAAAAGAGAGGTTTATAAATAGACAAAGAAAATACAGAAAAATAAAACAGAGGTTTATAAATAGACAATGAAAATAAAGAAAAATAAAAGAGAGGTTTATAAATAGACAAAGAAAATAAAGAAAAATAAAACAGAGGTTTATAAATAGACAAAGAAAATAAAGAAAAATAAAAAAGAGGTTTATAAATACACAAAGAAAATAAAGAAAAATAAAACAGAGGTTTATAAATAGACAAAGAAAATTAAGAAAAATAAAAGAGAGGTTAATAAATAGACAAAGAAAATAAAGAAAAATAAAAGAGAGGTTTATAAATAGACAAAGAAAATAAAGTAAAATAAAAGAGAGGTTTATAAATAGACAAAGAAAATAAAGAAAAATAAAACAGAGGTTTATAAATAGACAAAGTAAATAAAGAAAAATAAAAATGAGGTTTATAAATAGACAAAGAAAATAAAGAAAAATAAAAGAGAGGTTTATAAATAGACAAAGAAAATAAAGAAAAATAAAACAGAGGTTTATAAATAGACAAAGAAAATAAAGAAAAATAAAACAGAGGTTTATAAATAGACAAAGAAAATAAAGTAAAATAAAACAGAGGTTTATAAATAGACAAAGAAAATAAAGAAAAATAAAACAGAGGTTTATAAATAGACAAAGAAAATAACGAAAAATAAAACAAAGGTTTATAAATAGACAAAGAAAATAAAGTAAAATAAAACAGAAGTTTATAAATAGACAAAGAAAATAAAGAAAAATAAAAGAGAGGTTTATAAATAGACAATGAAAATAAAGAAAAATAAAACAGAGGTTTATAAATAGACAAAGAAAATAAAGAAAAATAAAAGAGAGGTTTATAAATAGACAAAGAAAATAAAGAAAAATAAAAGAGAGGTTTATAAATAGACAAACTAAATAAAGAAAAATAAAAGAGAGGTTTATAAATAGACAAAGAAAATAAAGAAAAATAAAAGAGAGGTTTATAAATAGACAAATAAAATAAAGAAAAATAAAACAGAGGTTTATAAATAGACAAAGAAAATAAAGTAAAATAAAACAGAGGTTTATAAATAGACAAAGAAAAAAAATAAAAATAAAAGAGAGGTTTATAAATAGACAAAGAAAATAAAGAAAAATAAAACAGAGGTTTATAAATAGACAAAGAAAATAAAGAAAAATAAAACAGAAGTTTATAAATAGACAATGAAAATAAAGAAAAATAAAACAGAGGTTTATAAATAGACAAAGAAAATAAAGAAAAATAAAAGAGAGGTTTATAAATAGACAAAGAAAATAAAGAAAAATAAAACAGAGGTTTATAAATAGACAAAGAAAATAAAGAAAAATTAAACAGAGGTTTATAAATAGACAAAGAACATAAAGTAAAATAAAACAGAGGTTTATAAAAAGACAAAGAAAATAAAGAAAAATAAAACAGAGGTTTATAAATAGACAAAGAAAATAAAGAAAAATAAAACAGAGGTTTATAAATAGACAAAGAAAATAAAGAAAAATAAAAGAGAGGTTTATAAATAGACAAAGAAAATAAAGAAAAATAAAACAGAGGTTTATAAATAGACAAAGAAAATAAAGAAAAATAAAACAGAGGTTTATAAATAGACAAAGAAAATAAAGTAAAATAAAACAGAGGTTTATAAATAGACAAAGAAAATAAAGAAAAATAAAACAGAGGTTTATAAATAGACAAAGAAAATAACGAAAAATAAAACAAAGGTTTATAAATAGACAAAGAAAATAAAGTAAAATAAAACAGAAGTTTATAAATAGACAAAGAAAATAAAGAAAAATAAAAGAGAGGTTTATAAATAGACAATGAAAATAAAGAAAAATAAAACAGAGGTTTATAAATAGACAAAGAAAATAAAGAAAAATAAAAGAGAGGTTTATAAATAGACAAAGAAAATAAAGAAAAATAAAAGAGAGGTTTATAAATAGACAAAGAAAATAAAGAAAAAAAAACAGAGTTTTATAAATAGACAAAAAAATAAAGAAAAATAAAAGAGAGGTTTATAAGTAGACAAAGAAAATAAAGAAAAATAAAAGAGAGGTTTATAAACAGACAAAGAAAATAAAGAAAAATAAAACAGAGGTTTATAAATAGACAAAGAAAATAAAGAAAACTAAAACAGAGGTTTGTAAATAGACAAAGAAAATAAAGAAAAATAAAAGAGAGGTTTATAAATAGACAAAGAAAATAAAGAAAAATAAAACAGAGGTTTATAAATAGACAAAGAAAATAAAGAAAAATAAAACAGAGGTTTATAAATAGTTAAACTAAATAAAGAAAAATAAAAGAGAGGTTTATAAATAGACAAAGAAAATAAAGAAAAATAAAACAGAGGTTTATAAATAGACAAACTAAATAAAGAAAAATAAAAGAGAGGTTTATAAATAGACAAAGAAAATAAAGAAAAATAAAAGAGAGGTTTATAAATAGACAAAGAAAATAAAGAAAAATAAAACAGAGGTTTACAAATAGACAAAGAAAATAAAGAAAAATAAAACAGAGGTTAATAAATAGACAAAGAAAATAAAGAAAAATAAAACAGAGGTTTATAAATAGACAAAGAAAATAAAGAAAAATAAAACAGAGGTTTATAAATAGACATAGAAAATACAGAAAAATAAAAGAGAGGTTTATAAATAGACAAAGAAAATAAAGAAAAATAAAACAGAGGTTTATAAATAGACAAAGAAAATAAAGAAAAATAAAACAGAGGTTTATAAATAGACAAAGAAAATAAAGAAAAATAAAACAGAGGTTTATAAATAGACAAAGAAAATAAAAAAAAATAAACCAGAGGTTTATAAATAGACAAAGAAAATAAAGAAAAATAAAAGAGAGGTTTATAAATAGACAAAGAAAATAAAGAAAAATCAAAGAGAGGTTTATAAATAGACAAAGAAAATAAAGAAAAATAAAACAGAGGTTTATTAAAAGACATAGAAAATAAAGAAAAATAAAAGAGAGGTTTATAAATAGACAAAGAAAATAAAGAAAAATAAAAGAGAGGTTTATAAATAGACAAAGAAAATAAAGAAAAATAAAACAGAGGTTTATAAATAGACAAAGAAAATAAAGAAAAATAAAAGAGAGGTTTCTAAATAGACAAAGAAAATAAAGAAAAATAAAACAGAGGTTTATAAATAGACAAAGAAAATAAAGAAAAATAAAAGAGAGGTTAATAAATAGACAAAGAAAATTAAGAAAAAAAAACAGAGGTTTATAAATAGACAAAGAAAATAAAAAAATAAAACAGAGGTTTATAAATAGACAATGAAAATAAACAAAAATAAAACAGAGGTTTATAAATAGACAAAGAAAATAAAGAAAAATAAAAGAGAGGTTTATAAATAGACAAAGAAAATAAAGAAAAATAAAACAGAGGTTTATAAATAGACAAAGAAAATAAAGAAAAATAAAACAGAGGTTTATAAATAGAAAAAGAAAATAAAGAAAAATAAAAGAGAGGTTTATGAATAGACAAACAACAATAAAGAAAAATAAAAGAAAGGTTTATAAATAGACAAAGAAAATACAGAAAAATAAAACAGAGGTTTATAAATAGACACAGAAAATAAAGAAAAATAAAAGAGAGGTTTATAAATAGACAAAGAAAATAAAGAAAAATAAAACAGAGGTTTATAAATAGACAAAGAAAATAAAGAAAAATACAAAAGAGGTTTATAAATACACAAAGACAATAAAAAAAAATAAAACAGAGGTTTATAAATAGACAAAGAAAATAAAGAAAAATAAAACAGAGGTTTATAAATAGACAAAGAAAATAAAGAAAAATAAAACAGAGGTTTATAAATAGACAAAGAAAATTAAGACAAATAAAAGAGAGGTTTATAAATACACAAAGAAAATAAAGAAAAATAAAACAGAGGTTTATAAATAGACAAAGAAAATAAAGAAAAATAAAACAGAGGTTTATAAATAGACAAAGAAAATAAAGAAAAATAAAAGAGAGGTTAATAAATAGACAAAGAAAATAAAGAAAAATAAAACAGAGGTTTATAAATAGACAAAGAAAATAAAAAAATAAAACAGAGCTTTATAAATAGACAATGAAAATAAACAAAAATAAAACAGAGGTTTATAAATAGACAAAGAAAATAAAGAAAAATAAAAGAGAGGTTTATAAATAGACAAAGAAAATAAAGAAAAATAAAACAGAGGTTTATAAATAGACAAAGAAAATAAAGAAAAATAAAACAGAGGTTTATAAATAGAAAAAGAACATAAAGAAAAATAAAAGAGAGGTTTATGAATAGACAAACAACAATAAAGAAAAATAAAAGAGAGGTTTATAAATAGACAAAGAAAATACAGAAAAATAAAACAGAGGTTTATAAATAGACAAAGAAAATAAAGAAAAATAAAACAGAGGTTTATAAATAGACAAAGAAAATAAAGAAAAATAAAACAGAGGTTTATAAATAGACAAAGAAAATAAAGAAAAATAAAAAAGAGGTTTATAAATACACAAAGAAAATAAAGAAAAATAAAACAGAGGTTTATAAATAGACAAAGAAAATTAAGAAAAATAAAAGAGAGGTTTATAAATAGACAAAGAAAATAAAGAAAAATAAAACAGAGGTTTATAAATAGACAAAGAAAATAAAGTAAAATAAAAGAGAGGTTTATAAATAGACAAAGAAAATAAAGAAAAATAAAACAGAGGTTTATAAATAGACAAAGTAAATAAAGAAAAATAAAACAGAGGTTTATAAATAGACAAAGAAAATAAAGAAAATAAAAGAGAGGTTTATAAATAGACAAAGAAAATAAAGTAAAATAAAAGAGAGGTTTCTAAATAGACAAAGAAAATAAAGAAAAATAAAACAGAAGTTTATAAATAGACAAAGAAAATAAAGAAAAATAAAAGAGAGGTTTATAAATAGACAAAGAAAATAAAGAAAAATAAAACAGAAGTTTATAAATAGACAAAGAAAATAAAAAAATAAAACAGAGCTTTATAAGTAGACAATGAAAATTAAAAAAAATAAAACAGAGGTTTATAAATAGACAAAGAAAATAAAGAAAAATAAAAGAGAGGTTTATAAATAGACAAAGAAAATAAAGAAAAATAAAACAGAGGTTTATAAATAGACAAAGAAAATAAAGAAAAATAAAACAGAGGTTTATAAATAGAAAAAGAACATAAAGAAAAATAAAAGAGAGGTTTATGAATAGACAAACAACAATAAAGAAAAATAAAAGAGAGGTTTATAAATAGACAAAGAAAATACAGAAAAATAAAACAGAGGTTTATAAATAGACAATGAAAATAAAGAAAAATAAAAGAGAGGTTTATAAATAGACAAAGAAAATAAAGAAAAATAAAACAGAGGTTTATAAATAGACAAAGAAAATAAAGAAAAATAAAAAAGAGGTTTATAAATACACAAAGAAAATAAAGAAAAATAAAACAGAGGTTTATAAATAGACAAAGAAAATTAAGAAAAATAAAAGAGAGGTTAATAAATAGACAAAGAAAATAAAGAAAAATAAAAGAGAGGTTTATAAATAGACAAAGAAAATAAAGTAAAATAAAAGAGAGGTTTATAAATAGACAAAGAAAATAAAGAAAAATAAAACAGAGGTTTATAAATAGACAAAGTAAATAAAGAAAAATAAAAATGAGGTTTATAAATAGACAAAGAAAATAAAGAAAAATAAAAGAGAGGTTTATAAATAGACAAAGAAAATAAAGAAAAATAAAACAGAGGTTTATAAATAGACAAAGAAAATAAAGAAAAATAAAAGAGAGGTTTATAAATAGACAAAGAAAATAAAGAAAAATAAAACAGAGGTTTATAAATAGACAAAGAAAATAAAGAAAAATAACAGAGAGGTTTATAAATAGACAAAGAAAATAAAGAAAAATAAAACAGTGGTTGAAAAATAGACAAAGAAAATAAAGAAAAATAAAAAAGAGGTTTATAAATAGACAAAGAAAATAAAGAAAAATAAAACAGAGGTTTATAAATAGACGCAGTAAATAAAGAAAAATAAAACAGAGGTTTATAAATAGACAAACTAAATAAAGAAAAATAAAAGAGAGGTTTATAAATAGACAAAGAAAATAAAGAAAAATAAAAGAGAGGTTTATAAATAGACAAAGAAAATAAAGAAAAATAAAACAGAGGTTTATAAATAGACAAAGAAAATAAAGTAAAATAAAACAGAGGTTTATAAATAGACAAAGAAAAAAAATAAAAATAAAAGAGAGGTTTATAAATAGACAAAGAAAATAAAGAAAAATAAAACAGAGGTTTACAAATAGACAAAGAAAATAAAGAAAAATAAAACAGAAGTTAATAAATAGACAAAGAAAATAAAGAAAAATAAAAGAGAGGTTTATAAATAGACAATGAAAATAAAGAAAAATAAAACAGAGGTTTATAAATAGACAAAGAAAATAAAGAAAAATAAAACAGAGGTTTATAAATAGACAAAGAAAATAAAGAAAAATAAAACAGAGGTTTATAAATAGACAAAGAAAATAAAGAAAAATAAAACAGAGGTTTATAAATAGACAAAGAACATAAAGTAAAATAAAACAGAGGTTTATAAAAAGACAAAGAAAATAAAGATAAATAAAACAGAGGTTTATAAATAGACAAAGAAAATAAAGAAAAATAAAACAGAGGTTTATAAATAGACAAAGAAAATAAAGAAAAATAAAACAGAGGTTTATAAATAGACAAAGAAAATAAAGAAAAATAAAACAGAGGTTTATAAATAGACAAAGAAAATAAAGAAAAATAAAACAGAGGTTTATAAATAGACAAAGAAAATAAAGTAAAATAAAACAGAGGTTTATAAATAGACAAAGAAAATAAAGAAAAATAAAACAGAGGTTTATAAATAGACAAAGAAAATAACGAAAAATAAAACAAAGGTTTATAAATAGACAAAGAAAATAAAGTAAAATAAAACAGAAGTTTATAAATAGACAAAGAAAATAAAGAAAAATAAAAGAGAGGTTTATAAATAGACAATGAAAATTAAGAAAAATAAAACAGAGGTTTATAAATAGACAAAGAAAATAAAGAAAAATAAAAGAGAGGTTTATAAATAGACAAAGAAAATAAAGAAAAATAAAAGAGAGGTTTATAAATAGACAAAGAAAATAAAGAAAAAAAAACAGAGGTTTATAAATAGACAAAGTAAATAAAGAAAAATAAAACAGAGGTTTATAAATAGACAAAGAAAATAAAGAAAAATAAAAGAGAGGTTTATAAACAGACAAAGAAAATAAAGAAAAATAAAACAGAGGTTTATAAATAGACAAAGAAAATAAAGAAAACTAAAACAGAGGTTTGTAAATAGACAAAGAAAATAAAGAAAAATAAAAGAGAGGTTTATAAATAGACAAAGAAAATAAAGAAAAATAAAACAGAGGTTTATAAATAGACAAAGAAAATAAAGAAAAATAAAACAGTGGTTGATAAATAGACAAAGAAAATAAAGAAAAATGAAAAAGAGGTTTATAAATAGACAAAGAAAATAAAGAAAAATAAAACAGAGGTTTATAAATAGACAAAGAAAATAAAGAAAAATAAAACAGAGGTTTATAAATAGACAAACTAAATAAAGAAAAATAAAAGAGAGGTTTATAAATAGACAAAGAAAATAAAGAAAAATAAAAATAAGGTTTATAAATAGACAAAGAAAATAAAGAAAAATAAAACAGAGGTTTATAAATAGACAAAGAAAATAAAGTAAAATAAAACAGAGGTTTATAAATAGACAAAGAAAAAAAAAAAAATAAAAGAGAGGTTTATAAATAGACAAAGAAAATAAAGAAAAATAAAACAGAGGTTTACAAATAGACAAAGAAAATAAAGAAAAATAAAACAGAGGTTAATAAATAGACAAAGAAAATAAAGAAAAATAAAACAGAGGTTTATAAATAGACAAAGAAAATAAAGAAAAATAAAACAGAGGTTTATAAATAGACATAGAAAATACAGAAAAATAAAAGAGAGGTTTATAAATAGACAAAGAAAATAAAGAAAAATAAAACAGAGGTTTATAAATAGACAAAGAAAATAAAGAAAAATAAAACAGAGGTTTATAAATAGACAAAGAAAATAAAGAAAAATAAAACAGAGGTTTATAAATAGACAAAGAAAATAAAAAAAAATAAACCAGAGGTTTATAAATAGACAAAGAAAATAAAGAAAAATAAAAGAGAGGTTTATAAATAGACAAAGAAAATAAAGAAAAATCAAAGAGAGGTTTATAAATAGACAAAGAAAATAAAGAAAAATAAAACAGAGGTTTATTAAAAGACATAGAAAATAAAGAAAAATAAAAGAGAGGTTTATAAATAGACAAAGAAAATAAAGAAAAATAAAAGAGAGGTTTATAAATAGACAAAGAAAATAAAGAAAAATAAAACAGAGGTTTATAAATAGACAAAGAAAATAAAGAAAAATAAAAGAGAGGTTTCTAAATAGACAAAGAAAATAAAGAAAAATAAAACAGAGGTTTATAAATAGACAAAGAAAATAAAGAAAAATAAAACAGAGGTTTATAAATAGACAAAGAAAATAAAGAAAAAAAAACAGAGGTTTATAAATAGACAAAGAAAATAAAAAAATAAAACAGAGGTTTATAAATAGACAATGAAAATAAACAATAATAAAACAGAGGTTTATAAATAGACAAAGAAAATAAAGAAAAATAAAAGAGAGGTTTATAAATAGACAAAGAAAATAAAGAAAAATAAAACAGAGGTTTACAAATAGACAAAGAAAATAAAGAAAAATAAAACAGAGGTTTATAAATAGAAAAAAAACATAAAGAAAAATAAAAGAGAGGTTTATGAATAGACAAACAACAATAAAGAAAAATAAAAGAGAGGTTTATAAATAGACAAAGAAAATACAGAAAAATAAAACAGAGGTTTATAAATAGACACAGAAAATAAAGAAAAATAAAAGAGAGGTTTATAAATAGACAAAGAAAATAAAGAAAAATAAAACAGAGGTTTATAAATAGACAAAGAAAATAAAGAAAAATAAAAAAGAGGTTTATAAATACACAAAGAAAATAAAGAAAAATAAAACAGAAGTTTATAAATAGACAAAGAAAATTAAGAAAAATAGAAGAGAGGTTTATAAATAGACAAGGAAAATAAAGAAAAATAAAAGAGAGGTTTATAAATAGACAAAGAAAATAAAGTAAAATAAAAGAGAGGTTTATAAATAGACAAAGAAAATAAAGAAAAATAAAACAGAGGTTTATAAATAGACAAAGTAAATAAAGAAAAATAAAACAGAGGTTTATAAATACACAAAGAAAATAAAGAAAAATAAAACAGAGGTTTATAAATAGACAAAGAAAATAAAAAAATAAAACAGAGCTTTATAAATAGACAATGAAAATAAACAAAAAAAAACAGAGGTTTATAAATAGACAAAGAAATTAAAGAAAAATAAAAGAGAGGTTTATAAATAGACAAAGAAAATAAAGAAAAATAAAAGAGAGGGTTATAAATAGACAAAGAAAATAAAGAAAAATAAAACAGAGGTTTATAAATAGACAAAGAAAATTAAGACAAATAAAAGAGAAGTTTATAAATAGACAAAGAAAATAAAGAAAAATAAAACAGAGGTTTATACATAGACAAATAAATAAAACAAAATAAAAGAGAGGTTTATAAATAGACAAAGAAAATAAAGAAAAATAAAACAGAGCTTTATAAATAGAAAAAGAAAATACAGAAAAATAAAACAGAGGTTTATAAATAGACAAAGAAAATAAAGTAAAATAAAGCAGAGGTTTATAAATAGACAAAGAAAATAAAGAAAAATAAAAGAGAGGTTTATAAATAGACAAAGAAAATAAAGAAAAATAAAAGAGAGGTTTATAAATAGACAAAGAAAATAAAGAAAAATAAAACAGAGGTTTCTAAATAGACAAAGAAAATAAAGAAAAATAAAACAGAGGTTTATAAATAGACAAAGAAAATAAAGTAAAATAAAAGAGAGGTTTATAAATAGATAAAGAAAACAAAGAAAAATAAAAGAGAGGTTTATAAACAGACAAAGAAAATAAAGAAAAATAAAAAAGAGGTTTATAAATAGACAAAGAAAATAAAAAAAAATAAAACAGAGGTTTATAAATAGACAAAGAAAATAAAGTAAAATAAAAGAGAGGTTTATAAATAGACAAAGAAAATAAAGAAAAATAAAACAGAGGTTTATAAATAGACAAAGAAAATAAAGAAAAATAAAACAGAGGTTTATAAATAGACAAAGAAAATAAAGAAAATAAAACAGAGGTTTATAAATAGACAATGAAAATAAACAAAAATAAAACAGAGGTTTATAAATAGACAAAGAAAATAAAGTAAAATAAAACAGAGGTTTATAAATAGACAAAGAAAATAAAGTAAAATAAAAGAGAGGTTTAAAAATAGACAAAGAAAATACAGAAAAATAAAACAGAGGTTAATAAATAGGCAAAGAAAATAAAGAAAAATAAAACAGAGGTTTATAAATAGACAAAGAAAATAAAGAAAAATAAAAGAGAGGTTTATAAATAGACAAAGAAAATAAAGAAAAATAAAACAGAGGTTTATAAATAGACAAAGAAAATAAAGTAAAATAAAACAGAGGTTTATAAATAGACAAAGAAAATAAAGAAAAATAAAACAGAGGTGTATAAATAGACAAAGAAAAAAAAGAAAAATAAAACAGAGGTTTATAAATAGACAAAGAAAATAAAGAAAAATAAAACAGAGGTTTATAAATATACAAAGAAAATACAGAAAAATAAAAGAGAGGTTTATAAATAGACAAAGAAAATAAAGAAAAATAAAAGAGAGGTTTATAAATAGACAAAGAAAATAAAGTAAAATAACAGAGAGGTTTATAAATAGACAAAGAAAATAAAGAAAAATAAAACAGAGGTTTATAAATAGACAAAGAAAATAAAGAAAAATAAAAGAGAGGTTTATAAATAGACAAAGAAAATAAAGAAAAATAAAACAGAGGTTTATAAATAGACAAAGAAAATAAAGAAAAATAAAACAGAGGTTTATAAATAGACAAAGAAAATAAAGAAAAATAAAACAGAGGTTTATAAATAGACAAAGAAAATAAAGAAAAATAAAACAGAGGTTTATAAATAGACAAAGAAAATAAAGAAAAATAAAACAGAGGTTTATAAATAGACAAAGAAAATAAAGAAAAATAAAACAGAGGTTTATAAATAGACAAAGTAAATAAAGAAAAATAAAACAGAGGTTTATAAATAGACAAAGAAAATAAAGAAAAATAAAACAGAGGTTTATAAATAGACAAAGAAAATAAAGAAAAATAAAACAGAGGTTTATAAATAGACAAAGAAAATAAAAAAATAAAACAGAGGTTTATAAATAGACAATGAAAATAAACAAAAATAAAACAGAGGTTTATAAATAGACAAAGAAATTAAAGAAAAATAAAACAGAGGTTTATAAATAGACAAAGAAAATAAAGAAAAATAAAAGAGAGGTTTATAAACAGACAAAGGAAATAAAGAAAAATAAAACAGAGGTTTATAAATAGACAAAGAAAATAAAGAAAAATAAAACAGAGGTTTATAAATAGACAAACTAAATAAAGAAAAATAAAAGAGAGGTTTATAAATAGACAAAGAAAATAAAGAAAAATAAAACAGAGGTTTATAAAAAGACAAAGAAAATAAAGAAAAATAAAACAGAGGTTTATAAATAGACAACGAAAATAAAGAAAAATAAAACAGAGGTTTATAAATAGACAAAGAAAATAAAGAAAAATAAAACAGAGGTTTATAAATAGACAAAGAAAATAGAGAAAAATAAAACAGAGGTTTATAAATAGACAAAGAAAATAAAGAAAAATAAAAGAGAGGTTTATAAATAGACAAAGAAAATAAAGAAAAATAAAACAGAGGTTTATAAATAGACAAAGAAAATAAACAAAAATAAAACAGATGTTTATAAATAGACAAAGAAAATAAAGAAAAAAAAAGAGGTTTATAAATTGACAAAGACAATAAAGAAAAATAAAACAGAGGTTTATAAATAGACAAAGAAAATAAAGAACAATAAAACTGAGGTTTATAAATAGACAAACAAAATAAAGTAAAAAAAATAGAGGTTTATAAATAGACAAAGAAAATAAAGAAAAATAAAAGAGAGGTTTACAAATAGACAAAGAAAATAAAGAAAAATAAAACAGAGGTTTATAAATAGACACAGAAAATAAAGAAAAATAAAAGAGAGGTTTATAAATAGACAATGAAAATAAAGAAAAATAAAACAGATGGTTTATAAATAGACAAAGAAAATAAAGAAAAATAAAACAGAGGTTTATAAATAGACAAAGAAAATTAAGAAAAAAATAAGAGAGGTTTATAAATAGACAAAGAAAATAAAGAAAAATAAAACAGAGGTTTATAAATAGACAAAGAAAATAAAGTAAAATAAAAGAGAGGTTTATAAATAGACAAAGAAAATAAAGAAAAATAAAACAGAGGTTTATAAATAGACAAAGTAAATAAAGAAAAATAAAACAGAGGTTTATAAATAGACAAAGAAAATAAAGAAAAATAAAACAGAGGTTTATAAATAGACAAAGAAAATAAAAAAATAAAACAGAGCTTTATAAATAGACAATGAAAATAAACAAAAAAAAACAGAGGTTTATAAATAGACAAAGAAATTAAAGAAAAATAAAAGAGAGGTTTATAAATAGACAAAGAAAATAAAGAAAAATAAAAGAGAGGGTTATAAATAGACAAAGAAAATAAAGAAAAATAAAACAGAGGTTTATAAATAGACAAAGAAAATTAAGACGAATAAAAGAGAGGTTTATAAATAGACAAAGAAAATGAAGAAAAATAAAACAGAGGTTTATACATAGACAAATAAATAAAGAAAAATAAAAGAGAGGTTTATAAATAGACAAAGAAAATAAAGAAAAATAAAAGAGAGGTTTATAAATAGACAAAGAAAATAAAGAAAAATAAAAGAGAGGTTTATAAATAGACAAAGAAAATAAAGAAAAATAAAACAGAGGTTCATAAATAGACAAAGAAAATAAAGAAAAATAAAACAGAGGTTTCTAAATAGACAAAGAAAATAAAGAAAAATAAAACAGAGGTTTATAAATAGACAAAGAAAATAAAGTAAAATAAAAGAGAGGTTTATAAATAGATAAAGAAAACAAAGAAAAATAAAAGAGAGGTTTATAAACAGACAAAGAAAATAAAGAAAAATAAAACAGAGGTTTATAAATAGACAAAGAAAATAAAGAAAAATAAAACAGAGGTTTATAAATAGACAAAGAAAATAAAGTAAAATAAAAGAGAGGTTTATAAATAGACAAAGAAAATAAAGAAAAATAAAACAGAGGTTTATAAATAGACAAAGAAAATAAAGAAAAATAAAACAGAGGTTTATAAATAGACAAAGAAAATAAAGAAAAATAAAACAGAGGTTTATAAATAGAAAAAGAACATAAAGAAAAATAAAAGAGAGGTTTATGAATAGACAAACAACAATAAAGAAAAATAAAAGAGAGGTTTATAAATAGACAAAGAAAATACAGAAAAATAAAACAGAGGTTTATAAATAGACAAAGAAAATAAAGAAAAATAAAACAGAGGTTTATAAATAGACAAAGAAAATAAAGAAAAATAAAACAGAGGTTTATAAATAGACAACGAAAATAAAGAAAAATAAAACAGAGGTTTATAAATAGACAAAGAAAATAAAGAAAAATAAAACAGAGGTTTATAAATAGACAAAGAAAATAGAGAAAAATAAAACAGAGGTTTATAAATAGACAAAGAAAATAAAGAAAAATAAAAGAGAGGTTTATAAATAGACAAAGAAAATAAAGAAAAATAAAACAGAGGTTTATAAATAGACAAAGAAAATAAACAAAAATAAAACAGATGTTTATAAATAGACAAAGAAAATAAAGAAAAAAAAAGAGGTTTATAAATTGACAAAGACAATAAAGAAAAATAAAACAGAGGTTTATAAATAGACAAAGAAAATAAAGAACAATAAAACTGAGGTTTATAAATAGACAAACAAAATAAAGTAAAAAAAATAGAGGTTTATAAATAGACAAAGAAAATAAAGAAAAATAAAAGAGAGGTTTACAAATAGACAAAGAAAATAAAGAAAAATAAAACAGAGGTTTATAAATAGACACAGAAAATAAAGAAAAATAAAAGAGAGGTTTATAAATAGACAATGAAAATAAAGAAAAATAAAACAGATGGTTTATAAATAGACAAAGAAAATAAAGAAAAATAAAACAGAGGTTTATAAATAGACAAAGAAAATTAAGAAAAAAATAAGAGAGGTTTATAAATAGACAAAGAAAATAAAGAAAAATAAAACAGAGGTTTATAAATAGACAAAGAAAATAAAGTAAAATAAAAGAGAGGTTTATAAATAGACAAAGAAAATAAAGAAAAATAAAACAGAGGTTTATAAATAGACAAAGTAAATAAAGAAAAATAAAACAGAGGTTTATAAATAGACAAAGAAAATAAAGAAAAATAAAACAGAGGTTTATAAATAGACAAAGAAAATAAAAAAATAAAACAGAGCTTTATAAATAGACAATGAAAATAAACAAAAAAAAACAGAGGTTTATAAATAGACAAAGAAATTAAAGAAAAATAAAAGAGAGGTTTATAAATAGACAAAGAAAATAAAGAAAAATAAAAGAGAGGGTTATAAATAGACAAAGAAAATAAAGAAAAATAAAACAGAGGTTTATAAATAGACAAAGAAAATTAAGACGAATAAAAGAGAGGTTTATAAATAGACAAAGAAAATGAAGAAAAATAAAACAGAGGTTTATACATAGACAAATAAATAAAGAAAAATAAAAGAGAGGTTTATAAATAGACAAAGAAAATAAAGAAAAATAAAAGAGAGGTTTATAAATAGACAAAGAAAATAAAGAAAAATAAAAGAGAGGTTTATAAATAGACAAAGAAAATAAAGAAAAATAAAACAGAGGTTCATAAATAGACAAAGAAAATAAAGAAAAATAAAACAGAGGTTTCTAAATAGACAAAGAAAATAAAGAAAAATAAAACAGAGGTTTATAAATAGACAAAGAAAATAAAGTAAAATAAAAGAGAGGTTTATAAATAGATAAAGAAAACAAAGAAAAATAAAAGAGAGGTTTATAAACAGACAAAGAAAATAAAGAAAAATAAAACAGAGGTTTATAAATAGACAAAGAAAATAAAGAAAAATAAAACAGAGGTTTATAAATAGACAAAGAAAATAAAGTAAAATAAAAGAGAGGTTTATAAATAGACAAAGAAAATAAAGAAAAATAAAACAGAGGTTTATAAATAGACAAAGAAAATAAAGAAAAATAAAACAGAGGTTTATAAATAGACAAAGAAAATAAAGAAAATAAAACAGAGGTTTATAAATAGAAAATGAAAATAAAGAAAAATAAAACAGAGGTTTATAAATAGGCAAAGAAAATAAAGTAAAATAAAAGAGAGGTTTTAAAATAGACAAAGAAAATACAGAAAAATAAAAGAGAGGTTAATAAATAGGCAAAGAAAATAAAGAAAAATAAAACAGAGGTTTATAAATAGACAAAGAAAATAAAGAAAAATAAAACAGAGGTTTATAAATAGACAAAGAAAATAAAGAAAAATAAAACAGAGGTTTATAAATAGACAAAGAAAATAAAGAAAAATAAAACAGAGGTTTATAAATAGACAAAGAAAATAAAGAAAAATAAAACAGAGGTTTATAAATAGACAAAGAAAATAAAGAAAAATAAAACAGAGGTTTATAAATAGACAAAGAAAATAAAGAAAAATAAAACAGAGGTTTATAAATAGACAAAGTAAATAAAGAAAAATAAAACAGAGGTTTATAAATAGACAAAGAAAATAAAGAAAAATAAAACAGAGGTTTATAAATAGACAAAGAAAATAAAGAAAAATAAAACAGAGGTTTATAAATAGACAAAGAAAATAAAAAAATAAAACAGAGGTTTATAAATAGACAATGAAAATAAACAAAAATAAAACAGAGGTTTATAAATAGACAAAGAAATTAAAGAAAAATAAAAGAGAGGTTTATAAATAGACAAAGAAAATAAAGAAAAATAAAAGAGAGGTTTATAAATAGACAAAGGAAATAAAGAAAAAACTAACAGAGGTTTATAAATAGACAAAGAAAATAAAGAAAAATATAACAGAGGTTTATAAATAGACAAAGAAAATAAAGAAAAATAAAACAGAGGTTTATAAATAGACAAGGAAAATAAAGAAAAATAAAACAGAGGTTTATAAATAGACAAAGAAAATAAAGAAAAATAAAACAGAGGTTTATAAATAGACAAAGAAAATAAAGAAAAATAAAACAGAGGTTTATAAATAGACAAAGAAAATAAAGAAAAATAAAACAGAGGTTTATAAATAGACAAAGAAAATAAAGAAAAATAAAACAGAGGTTTATAAATAGACAACGAAAATAAACAAAAATAAAACAGAGGTTTATAAATAGACAAAGAAAATAAAGAAAAATAAAACAGAGGTTTATAAATATACAAAGAAAATAAAGAAAAATAAAACAGAGGTTTATAAATAGACAAAGAAAATAAACAAAAATAAAACAGAGGTTTATAAATAGACAAAGAAAATAAAGAAAAAAAAAGAGGTTTATAAATTGACAAAGACAATAAAGAAAAATAAAACAGAGGTTTATAAATAGACAAGGAAAATAAAGAAAAATAAAACTGAGGTTTATAAATAGACAAACAAAATAAAGTAAAAAAAATAGAGGTTTATAAATAGACAAAGAAAATAAAGAAAAATAAAAGAGAGGTTTACAAATAGACAAAGAAAATAAAGAAAAAAACAAGAGAGGTTTATAAATTGACAAAGAAAATAAAGAAACAAAAAGAGAGGTTTATAAAAAGACAAAGAAGATAAAGACAAATAAAAGAGAGGTTTATAAATAGACAAAGAAAATAAAGAAAAATAAAACAGCGGTTTATAAATAGACAAAGAAAATGAAGAAAAATAAAACAGAGGTTTATAAATAGACAAAGAAAATAAAGAGAAATAAAAGAGAGGTTTATAAATAGACAAAGAAAATAAAGAGAAATAAAAGAGAGGTTTATAAATAGACAAAGAAAATAAAGAAAAACAAAAGAGAGGTTTATAAATAGACAAAGAAAATAAAGAAAAACAAAAGAGAGGTTTATAAATAGACAAAGAAAATAACGAAAAATAAAACAGAGGTTTATAAATAGACAAAGAAAATAAAGAAAAATAAAAGGGAGGTTTATAAATAGACAAAGAAAATAAAGAAACATAAAACAGAGGTTTATAAATAGACAAAGAAGATAAAGAAAAATAAAACAGAGGTTTATAAATAGACAAAGAAAATAAAGAAAAATAAAACAGAGGTTTATAAATAGACAAAGAAAATAAAGAAAAATAAAACAGAGGTTTATAAATAGACAAAGAAGATAAAGAAAAATAAAACAGAGGTTTATAAATAGACAAAGAAAATAAAGAAAAATAAAACAGAGGTTTATAAATAGACAAAGAAAATAAAGAAAAATAAAACAGAGGTTTATAAATAGACAAAGAAAATAAAGAAATATAAAACAGAGGTTTATAAATAGACAAAGAAAATAAAGAAAAATAAAACAGAGGTTTATAAATAGACCAAGAAAATAAAGAAAAACAAAAGAGAGGTTTATAAATAGACAAAGAAAATAAAGAAAAATAAAACAGAGGTTTATAAATAGACAAAGGAAATAAAGAAAAATAAAACAGAGGTTTATAAATAGACAAAGAAAATATAGAAAAAAAAAGAGAGGTTGATAAATAGACAAAGAAAATAAAGAAAAATAAAACAGAGGTTTATAAATAGACAAAGAAATAAAGAAAAATAAAACAGAGGTTTATAAATAGACAAAGAAAATAAAGAAAAATAAAACAGAGGTTTATAAATAGACAAAGAAAATAACGAAAAATAAAACAGAGGTTTATAAATAGACAAAGAAAATAACGAAAAATAAAAGAGAGGTTTATAAATAGACAAAGAAAATAAAGAAAAATAAAAGAGAGGTTTATAAATAGACAAAGAAAATAAAGAAAAACAAAAGAGAGGTTTATAAATAGACAAAGAAAATAAAGAAAAATAAAACAGAGGTTTATAAATAGACAAAGAAAATAAAGAAAAATAAAAGAGAGGTTTATAAATAGACAAAGAAAATAAAGAAAAATAAAAGAGAGGTTTATAAATAGACAAAGAAGATAAAGAAAAATAAAACAGAGGTTTATAAATAGACAAAGAAAATAAAGAAAAATAAAACAGAGGTTTATAAATAGACAAAGAAAATAAAGAAAAATAAAACAGAGGTTTATAAATAGACAAAGAAAATAAAGAAAAATAAAACAGAGGTTTATAAATAGACAAAGAATATAAAGAAAAAAAAACAGAGGTTTATAAATAGACAAAGAAAATAAAGAAAAATAAAACAGAGGTTTATAAATAGACAAAGAAAATAAAGAAAAATAAAACAGAGGTTTATAAATAGACAAAGAAAATAAAGTAAAATAAAACAGAGGTTTATAAATAGACAAAGAAAACAAAGAAAAATAAAAGAGAGGTTTATAAATAGACAAAGAAAATAAAGAAAAATAAAACAGAGGTTTATAAATAGACAAAGAAAATAAAGAAAAATAAAACAGAGGTTTATAAATAGACAAAGAAAATAAAGAAAAATAAAACAGAGGTTTTAAAATAGACAAAAAAAATACAGAAAAATAAAACAGAGGTTTATAAATAGAAAAAGAAAATAAAGAAAAATAAAACAGAGGTTTATAAATAGACAAAGAAAATAAAGAAAAATAAAAGAGAGGTTTATAAATAGACAAAGAAAATAAAGAAAAATAAAACAGAGGTTTATAAATAGACAAAGAAAATAAAGAAAAATAACAGAGAGGTTTATAAATAGACAAAGAAAATAAAGTAAAATAAAAGAGAGGTTTATAAATAGACAAAGAAAATAAAGAAAAATAAAACAGAGGATTATAAATAGACAAAGCAAAATAAAGAAAAATAAAACAGAGGTTTATAAATAGACAAAGAAAATAAAGAAAAATAAAACAGAGGTTTATAAATAGACAAAGAAAATAAAGAAAAATTAAAACGAGGTTTATAAATAGACAAAGAAAATAAAGTAAAATAAAAGAGAGGTTTATAAATAGACAAAGAAAATAAAGAAAATTAAAACAGAGGTTTATAAATAGGCAAATAAAATAAAGAAAAATAAAACAGAGGTTTATAAATAGACAAAGAAAATAAAGAAAAATAAAACAGAGGTTTATAAATAGACAAAGAAAATAAAGAAAAATAAAACAGAGGTTTATAAATAGACAAAGAAAATAAAGAAAAATTAAAACGAGGTTTATAAATAGACCAAGAAAATAAAGTAAAATAACAGAGAGGTTTATAAATAGACAAAGAAAATAAAGAAAAATAAAAGAGAGGTGTATAAATAGACAAAGAAAATAAAGAAAAATAAAACAGAGGTTTATAAATAGACAAAGAAAATACAGAAAAATAAAACAGAGGTTCATAAATAGACAAAGAAAATAAAGACAAATAAAACAGAGGTTTATAAATAGACAAAGAAAATAAAGACAAATAAAACAGAGGTTTATAAATAGACAAAGAAAATAAAGAAAAATAAAAGAGAGGTTTATAAATAGACAAAGAAAATAAAAAAAAATAAAACAGAGGTTTATAAATAGACAAAGAAAATAAAGAAAAATAAAAGAGAGGTTTATAAAAAGACAAAGACAATAAAGAAAAATAAAACCGGCGTTTATAAATAGACAAAAAAAATGTAAAAAAATAAAAAAGAGGTATAAAAGTAGACGAAAAGATTAATATAAATAAAGAAAATATTAAAAAAATAAATAAATAAAAATGAGTTTTGTAAATAGATAAAGGAAATAAGAAAAGGAATTCGAGAAATAAAGAAAAAAGAAAGAAAAAAGAGAGGTTTAGAAAAGAAATTAAAAAAAAAGATTTAGAAAGACTAAAATAAGTTTGTTCTTGTGTGAACAGGTATGGTATAATAAATTATTGGGTTTATCTATTTTATTTTTACTTTCATCATATTTTGCTTTGGTTTGGATATCCCCAAATTCGACGCGATCTCTTTACAACCCTTAGTTTTCATAACCTATCATACTTTAATAAATCAGAGTCCGTTTTCTGTAGGTTATTTTTGAAGCCAGTCAACGGCGGGTACTTTTGCTAGTATATATATATATATATATATATATATATATATATATATATATATATATATGTATATATGACATATATTTAACATATATATAATATATAGTATATATATAAAGCACATGTATATATTTAACATATATATAATATATAGTATATCTATAACATATATGTGTGACATATATAACATATATATATTATATAGTATATATATATATATAATATATATAACTGCATATATATATAACATATATATAACATATATATAATATATAGTATATATGTATAGTATATATATATGACATATATATAACATATATAATATATAGTATATATATAGTATATATATATAACATATATATAACATATATAATATATAGTATATATATATAGTATATATATAACATAAATAATATATAGTATGTATATATATAGTATATGTATATGACATATATATAGTATATATATATGACATATATATAACATATATATAATATATATAGTATATATACATGGCATATATATAACATATATATAATATATATATAGTATATATACATGACATATATATAATATATAGTATATATATATTACATATATATAACATATATATATGTAGTATATATATAACATATATAACATGTATATAATATATAGTATATATATGACATATATATATAATATATAGTATATATATATCACATATATATATATATAATATAGTATATATATGACATATATATAATATATAGTATATATATGACATATATATATAATATATAGTATATATATGACATATATATAATATATAGTATATATATGACATATATATAATATATAGTATATATATGACATATAAAATATAGTATATATATGACATATATATATAATATATAGTATATATATATGACATATATATAATATATAGTATATATATATAACATATATATAATATATATATATATGACATATATAGTATATAGTATATATATGACATATATATAGTATATAGTATATATATGACATATATATAATATATAGTATATATATATGACATATATATAATATATAGTATATATATATGACATATATATATAATATATAGTATATATATATGACATATATATAATATATAGTATATATATATGACATATATATATAATATATAGTATATATATATGATATATATATATATAATATATAGTATATATATATGACATATATATATATATAATATATAGTATATATATATAATATATAGTGTATATATATATGACATATATATATAATATATAGTATATATATATGACATATATATAATATATAGTGTATATATATGACATATATATATATAATATATAGTGTATATATATATGACATATATATAATATATAGTATATATATATATGACATATATATAATATATAGTATATATATATCACATATATATATATAATATATAGTATATATATATATATATATAATATATAGTATATATATATATATATATAATATATAGTATATATATATATGACATATATATATATAATATATAGTATATATATAATATATAGTATATAATATATAGTATATATATATCACATATATATATAATATATAGTATATATATATATCACATATATATATAATATATAGTATATATATATCACATATATATATAATATGTAGTATATATATATATATATATCACATATATATATAATATATAGTATATATATATCACATATATATATAATATATAGTATATATATATCACATATATATATAATATATAGTATATATATATATCACATATATATATAATATATAGTATATATATATCACATATATATATAATATATAGTATATATATATATCACATATATATATAATATATAGTATATATATATCACATATATATATAATATATAGTATATATATATATCACATATATATATATAATATATAGTATATATATATATATCATATATATATAATATATAGTATATATATATATATCACATATATATATAATATATAGTATATATATATATATATCACATATATATATAATATATAGTATATATATATATATCACATATATATATAATATATAGTATATATATATATCACATATATATATAATATATAGTATATATATATATATCACATATATATATAATATATAGTATATATATATATATATATCACATATATATATAATATATAGTATATATATATATATATCACATATATATATAATATATAGTATATATATATATATATCACATATATATATAATATATAGTATATATATATATATCACATATATATATAATATATAGTATATATATATATCACATATATATATAATATA
>NC_136524.1:3956363-3968863 GCF_053919585.1 Euprymna scolopes
AAAAATTTAACTCTGCTGCTTCCATTTGACCTAATTAAGAAGGTCAAATAGAAGTCACGCAGTTGTTTACCCAAGTATCACTGTTTTTGTTTTTTTCTCCCAACAGATGTTGGGGGGAGGTAAACCATCTCCCAATTGTCCAGATTGAATAACAATTGCTTCTTGACATTTCCCGGCGCAATGCCGAGAACGTTGTTCGTTGTTAACTTTGAATTAGTTTCGCTTCTTATACGAAAAAGCCTCATCAACATGCGAGAAGCCAAAATAGCAATAATTTTGTAAAAGTCGACGTAAATAAATCTAGATGGGACGCACTTTCCCAAATCGTACATATTATTATTTAGGACCCATATAAACAGTTGTAAGCGATCGTAACGACATCGGCACCTTTCTCAGAGATTCTAGACTAATGAAACCATATGACAGGAAGGGTTTGATCACTTTTTTACTTCCTCCTTTTTTTTCTTCTTCTTTTTCCATTACGCGCTGTTCTATTTCTTTCTCTCTATATCCATATATTTTCTCCCCCTTCTTCCTAGGTTAGTAAACGCGTGTCAAGACATTTACGTGTAAGAACGTACATATTTAGGGGCGTGTGTGTGGGGGGGTGTATGTGTGTTGCGTGTGTGAGTGTATCTATGGTTACATCGAGCTGCCGTTTATAAGTGTCATAATATTCTTTTTAAATCCCGCCCACCCTCTCTATAAAATGTATTAAGTGGATTGCTACTACCACCCCCTCTGGTTTTTGACGGTCGGGGCCCGACTCTTTTTCTTTTTTTCAGTATCAAAAATGTAATTGTCTAGTTTAGATGCTTGAAAATACCATAAGGTTGAAATAAATTATTGCATCGACAATTATGTAATTTCCGTGTTATATTTTTATGTGCGAGAAAAGCCTTTTGAAGACATACACGAAATGGTCACGCACATTTTGCCTTTTATATATAGAGACTCGCGAGGGGTACCCGGCGTTGCCCGGAGTTTGGAGATGTGTGTTTAGGGGGAGAAGATTAAAACAACCCTGTTTAAAAAAAAAAAACGTTGGCCGGCTGTTTGAAGGTGTAAAAGAAAAACAGAGTTTTAGTAGGAAGGTGGGCTTGAACCCCGAAGCCTTGACGCAAAGGTGGATACGAAATAGAAAAAAAAACCCTGAGATCTAGCCATCTCGGCCACGAGGGGAGAGAAACTGATTAATGGTATCAGTTCACTTTTTATAAAGAGAAATTAACAGGTGTGAGAAAGTTAAGTCGTGTGATGTTTGACCTAGTTTTGCGCTGCAAGCCAGTTCTGTATCTTCCGCCCCATCATTCGCTTTTCGAACACGTGGTGATCGAAAAATATCACGAAAATAGCTCGCAATAAATTATAGCTAGCCGCGAACCCCGTTCCTAAGTCATAAATATTATGATTTAGACAGCATATAAAAATGTTTAATAAGGAGTTAGCCGACCAAGAAGCCCGACGAAAAAAGCCTTTTGCGGACATACACAAAAAAGCACACACACACATTTTCGCTTTTATACTTGGACTAGCGGGGGGTACCCGGCGTTACCCTAGTGTTTGGAGGTGTGTGTGGTTGTTAATGGACACCTAAGAATAAGCGAAGTAAAAAACGAATACAGAAAGCGTGGGGGTATCCGGGCGGTGGGGGGGGGGGTAATCAAAACATCGAAAAAACCCGCAAAAAAACTAACGTAAGCCAAACGAACGATGTTAAATGTAAAAATCGAAAAAACAAACAAAAAAGAAAACAGAAAAACGAACGTTAAAACTAAAAACAAACAAAAAAAAACACGTGAAAAAATGGCTTAAATAAGCCTGTTTCGGTGTGTTTTTGGGTGTGTGTTGTCGGTCGGGGGTGTTAATGAAAACCTAAGAATAAGGGAAGTAAAAAAACAAAAAAACAAAAGCGAACATTACATGAAAAATGGCTTAAATAAGACTGGTTCAATATTTAAATTTAAAAAATCGAAAAAAAGGATATCTCACACCACTATTCGAACCCAAAACGTTTAGATAATGACCCAACGCTCTAACCAACTGAGCTAACACGATGTACATGGAATTTAGTCAGTTCTTCAACTATTTAACCTAAATCAGGTTATGACATCATCTGACGCATGCTTAGAACCGATCTCGTCATGAGAGGACGGTTTTTGTTGACCCCCCCTGTAGAAAATTGTTGATGTCAGGGTGAAAAAATAAACGTTTTTGGCCAATTTTTCGATATTTTTCGGGCGACGGATGACGCTTCAATACGATATCAAGTTTGGCAATTTTTGTTCTGTCTGTCGAAAGTTTTTAGTGGACACACAAACACACACACATACAAACATACATGCACACATTTTCGCTTTTTTTTTTATATATATATATATATATATATATATATATATATATATTTAGATTACAGATACTTATCGGATGAATTTCTGTACAAAACATATCTAAGACCACTGCCAGACATAAATTAGCGTTTTTTTTAATTTACAAAGGATTAGCTCAGCTGTTTCGGAACTTATAAGGAAGGAACTCCCCCTCCAGTCCCCACACACAATGATACTTTTATATAAGAGTGAAGTTTTGGTACCGGGTTGCTATATCTCTTCTAAGAACCCGGTGCCGAAACTGCACAGGCAGACACAGTGACTTTTACATATTAGCAAAGATAGCGATATAGATTTCCTTTATTTGTAATATTTTTTTATTTCTATCTTTTTTTTTAACATTCTGACGCTTAGAACGTCGAAAGCTCCACACATCAACAGACACCTTCAGATCTAAACCTTTTCTCGATCGATGACACTTCCGATATCAAATTGGTAAGAAATATAAACCTAGAAACCGATAAACGCAAAAATCAATTCGAAGGCATCGTTCTTAAATTGAATTGTATATCGCAACCGTTTAACGTTACGAGAATTTTTTTTTTGAATACGCGCTTGTAATCCGAGAACACAGTACAGTTTTCATCAACCTTACCCTAACCCTAAACCTCACCCCCTTTTTAACACGACCGCCTGAATTGCATTGATTAACTAATATATATATATATATATATATATATATATATATATATATATATATATATATATACTCCTATAAATTCGTTTTTCTTTTGTGTCTCTTGATATTCATATTAAAACTCCTCTTTTCTATTTATTTAAAAAGAAAATACACTTTTCTTATATACTAGCGAGGGGTGCCCGGCGTTGCCCGAGTGTTTGGAGGTGTGGGTGTGGAAACTCCAGGGATGGGGTTTTAAAAAAAAAAGTAATTATGAGGATCGAACCCGAACCCGAACCCGAACCCTTGAGGCAAAGTTGTAAATTAAAATGTAAAAAAAAAAAAAAAAAAGTGCGACGTTAACCATTGCCCCACCGCGAGATGCTAACGGAAACACGTTTGAATTTACTTAATTACTTGGATTTAGCAGGTGTCCGTTTTAATGAGTTAATGGGGTCAAGTTTCACTGCTGGATTTCATTTACTGCTGAACGCTTTTTTTCCCCCCAAGATGTTATAGGAAAAATACTAACCCACATACGGCGAGCGACAAATGTTGAATATTTATCTTCCTGAAATCGAGCAAATTAAATAGACAGGCGAGCTTCGTAAGACAGGCAAGCGGATGCCGTAAACATTGTGCAGACTGTTAAGAATTTTTAAAGCATCTTGATAATTAAATGATTGATTTATAAAATTATTGATAATTAAATTATAAATATTTATTTATTTCTACACATACTAGTTGTCCATCCTTACACTTTCATCAGTGTAGGTAACAATTTCTGCCGTTTATAAGATTAGAACCCAGCTATGATACTGCAGTTTTCTCTTTTTACTGGGCCTCTACTTGAAGGCCACTCAAGACAGGGGGGGGAGGGGAAAGAAATTATTAAATGCCAAATTCAGGCTGATACAATGACAATCTAGAGTGTTCATACAAATGAAATCAGTTTGCATTACATAAACGCTAGTTCGTTACTCTGCAGACTGTGCAAATCCTTCAGTATTTTTTAAAAGGGGCCTTATAATTCTAATTAAATTAATTATACATTTATATCTACAAATATGAGTAGTCCATGCTTACGCAAGCATCAGTGTAGGTAACAAATCCTGGCGCTTCTAAGATTATCCAGGAAAAGAAAGGAATTAATGATACTCCTGCAGTATTTTACCCACCGATTTCACGATCTTAGCCGAGCGTTGACGAACGCTTTCGGCGTTAACGCCGACGAAAGCCGAGAATTCGGAGCTCTACAGTGCAAGAACGCTAAAAGTATGTGAATAGCAACAACATTACAAGGAAAAGATATTACACACACACAACAAAATGGATAAAATTAATACACAAAAATTTTGATAAAATAAATCACAAACACTTACCGTAAGTTTTTTTAAAAGTAAAATAAATGTATTTTGTTGAATATTTTTTTTTTTTTTTGGTTCATTTTGTTTTCCGATAGCTTTTTTTTTGGGGGGGGGGGTAAGCAACAGTAATAAACACTTCAATGCTTTTTTTTTTGTTTGTTTTTTACAAAATGTTATTAAACAGTAACAACAATATTTGTTTTTTTGTTTTTTTTTCAGTAATGTTTGTAGGGGGGGGACAACAATTACTGTTTATCTTTAGTTCCGACTGGAAGATTTTTTACTTTTTCTTTTTTTTTTTTTTGTAAAAAAGTAAAATAAATTTATTTTGTTGAATATTTTTTTTTTTTTGTTCATTTTTGTTTTCCGGTAGCTTTTTTTTTATCGCTAAATTAAATAGCTGAAATGAAAGGCTGTGTATTTTTACTTTGAACAATAAAATAACTGAAATGTGTGTAATTTCAATGAAAATTATTCGTCTGCTGCGCGTTCGTTTGAAGCGCCCTGATTGGCTGATAGAGTATCATACCGCTCGCCATGTTCCGGCGTTTTCCGACGGATGTCGATCAACGCTCGGCTAAGATCGTGAAATCGGTGGGTAAAATACTGCAGGAGTACCGAATTAATATCTACTAAATGCCGAACTCAGACTAGTACAATTACAATCTGGAGTGTTCAAACAAGTTTTAGTCAGTTAACATTGAATAAACGCTAGTTTATTATTCTGCAGACTGTGCCAGTCCGTAAGTATTTAGAAATACTAGTAGTCCATGCTTACGCAATAATCAGTGTAGGAAAATAATCCTGCCATTAATAAGATTCGAACCAAGCTATGTTACTGTGTTTTGGTCTATTTACTAAGCCTCTACTTCAAGCCACCAGGAAAGGAAAGACATTAGGAATTATTAAACGCCGAATTCAGGCTAGTACAATGACAATCTAGAGTGTTCAAAAAAGTGGAAATTAAGTTAGATTTGAGCCCAGCTGATACTGCCTTCTGCTCTTCTTTTTACTAAGCCTCTACTTCAAGGCCACCTAGGAAAGGAAGAAAATTAGGAATTATTGAACGCCGAATTCAGGCTGGTACAATGACAATCTAGAGGGTTCAAAAAAGTGGAAATTAGTTAACATTGTGTCAGTCCTAAAGTATTTTAAAAAGGGCTTGATAGTTATAATACACATCAGAATTAGACATTTATATCTAAAAATATTAGTGATTCATACTTACGCAAGCATCAGTGCAGGTAACAATTCTGCCGTTTCTAAAATTCGAGCCCAGCTATGATACTGCCTTTTGCTTCTTTTTTTTTTTTTTTTACTAAGCCTCTACTTCAAGGCCACCTAGGAAAGGAAAAGAATTAGGAATTATTGAACGTCAAATTCAGGCTGGTACAATGACAATCTAAGGTGTTCAAACAAGTGAAATCAGTTAAAATTACATAGACGCTAGTTTAATACTCTCCAGACTGGGCAAATCCTTACGTATTTTTAAAACAGCTTTTTTTTTTGTTTTTTTGTTTTTTGCACAGTGATCACCACTTATCAAGGCCCGGAAGCCACTCAGGGATAAGGGTTATTGCAAGTACATTACGTTAGTGTGGAGATTTGATGAAGTGTTTACTTAAGGCGGCTGTTCATTAGGAATCTGTTAACATTGGACTTGAAGACATCCAAGTTGTAGTCCGGGTGGAAGCAGGCAGACGGAACAGAGTTCCACAGGCGGGCAGTTCTAAGAAAGAAGCTTTGTTCATGGAATCCGCGTTTTGATTTAGGTACAGATAAAGAGTGGGGGAAATTTTTCACAGTGGATTCAGCAAGACGGGTGTTTTTTGTGAAAGATTGGCGAGGGGGGAACCAGAGATTGGAGTTCAGACGAGCATCTGCCATGGAAATAACGATAAAACAAGGACAGGCTCGCAAAAGTCTCTTCTGTGGGAGAGAGGTTGCAGGGTAGAGAAAAGGGCATCCCCCACTAAGCCACGAAGTCTATTTTGTACTCTGTCAAGGCAGGATAGGCTGTTTTTTAGCAGCTCCTGCCCAGATATGGCAGCAGTATTCCATCCTTGGACCTACTCGGCTTTTATATAGATAGAGAATTGCATCAGTAGTGAGATATTTAGTGAGATTTATGCACAGATAAAGAGTGTTGGAAATTATTGATAGTGGTTTTGGCTAGACGATTGTTTTTCGTGAAAGTTTGGCGGATAGGGGACCATAGATTGAAGCTCAGACGAGCACTTGCCATGAAAATATACGTAAAGCAGAGGCAAGCTCGCAATGTCTCTTCTGTGGGAATAAGGTTGCAGGGAAGAGAAAAGCCCCCCCCACTAAGCTACGCAATCTATCAATGTAGTATAAGCTGTTTCTACCAGCTCCTGCCCAGATGTGGCAACAGTACTCCATCGTTGGCCGTACCTGGCTTTTATATAGATGGAGAATTGCATCAGTAGTAAGATATCTACTGCAGCGGTAGAAGAATAAATTGTAAGATGGTCAACATCATATACTTTAGAATATAGATTTTTGTCATTCATTCATTATAATGCTCTGTAATTACATTGAGCTTATTAAATAAGGAGTGGTATTTATTATAACCAAATACAGTAAATTTTCACGCACACACACACACACACACATATATATATATATATATATATATATATATATATATATATATATATATAAAAGCGAAATTGTATGTATGTATGTATGTATGGATGTGTGTGTGTGTTAGGTCATGTCATATGCTACTGGTACCATGTAACACAGTACTACCTGCCTCATGGTCGGGTCACCAGCGACTAAACTGGTTCCCCCACCAGACTTGTTTGGTGAGGAGGGCGGCTAGTCTCCCTGAAGGATTAAAAACAAGACCTTCCAAAGGGCGAATGAACTCTTTTTCTGGGTCAACGGCCAAATAGCACCGTGTATATTTGTCTGTGTGTATATGTGTATTGGGGTGGAGAGGGCTCCCGTAAACCGTGGTGAAGGCAACCTTTCTAGGAGAAGCAAATCTCTGATTTAAAAAACCATGAAGCGGAAGACCATTACCCGCATTAAGCTGGTGTGCAGTTTAATTTGTTGCTGGCTATCTTGCTCTCGCTTGTTGCTGGATCTCAACATTTTGAACCGAGAGAGACTTAGCTGTCGTACAAAGCTAAGACTCTGTAACATCATATTTGTATAGATACTCCCTCAGGCATTTGGGCTCATGGATTTTAAATGTCTGAGGGAGTGGCACTCGTCTGACAAGACGTTGCAATCATCATCATGTATGTATGCATGTATGTATGTGTGTCCGCTTTTTCTGTATGTCTAGAAAGGGCTTTTTTCAGAGAAGCGATCGGTCGGTTCACAACTTTTTAAAATTTTTATATCACTTATAAATCGTAATATCTCAGAGTTAACAGCGAAGCTCCCCTGTCTAATAAATTTGCTCGACTTCGGGAAGATAAATATTCAACATTTGTCGCTCGCCGCATGTGGGTAAGTCTTTTTTCCGCCCCACAGTCAAACTTGACCTCATTAACTCATTAAAACGGGGACCTGCCAGATCCAAGTAATTAAATAAATTCAAATGTGTTTCCGTTAGCATCTCGCGGTGGGGCAATGGTTAACGTCGCACTTTTTTCTTTTTTTTTCACACTTTAATTTACCACTTTGCCTCAACGGTTCGGGTTGGATCCTCATACTCACTTTTTTTAACCCCGCCTCCAACCCCCGGAGTTTCCACACACACCTCCAAGCACCTGGGAAACGCCGGGTACCCCTACCTAGTATATAAGAAAAGTGCATTTTCTTTTTAAATAAATAGACAAGAGGGGTTTTAATACGAATATCAACACAAACAAAAGAAAAACAAATTTATAGGAGTATATATATTAATATACATATATATAATAATATAATATACATACATATATATTAATATACATATATATTAATATACATATATCAATTATGCATATATATATATATCAATTATGCATATATATATCAATTATACATATATATATATATATCAATTATGCATATATATATCAATTATACATATATATATATACATCAATTATACATATATATATATACATCAATTATACATATATACATCAATTATACATATATATATATATCAATTATATATATATATTAATATATATACATTAATATATATATACATTAATATATATATATATATTAATATATATATATATATTAATATATATATATATATATTAATATATATATATATATATTAATATATATATATTAATATATATATATTAATATATATATATTAATATATATATATTAATATATATATATATATTAATATATATATATATATATTAATATATATATTAATATATATATATATTAATATATATATATATATTAATAAATATATATTAATATATATATATTAATATATATATATATTAATATATATATATATATCAATATATATATATTAATATATATATATATTAATATATATATATATTAATATATATATATTAATATATATATAAATATATATATATTAATATATATATATATAAATATATATAAATATATATATATATATAAATATATATTAATATATATATATATTAATACATATATATATAAATATATATTAATATATATATATATATAAATATATATTAATATATATATATATTAATATATATATATATTAATATATATATATATATATATTAATATATATATATATATATATATATAATATTAATATATATATATATTAATATATATATATTAAAATATATATATTAATATATATATATTAATATATATATATTAAAATATATATATTAATATATATATATTAAAATATATTTATATATATATTAATATATATATATTAATATATATATATATTAATATATATATATTAATATATATATATTAATATATATATATTAATATATATATATATATATATATATTAATATATATATATTAATATATATATATATATATATATATATATTAAATATATATATATATATATATATATATATATATATTAATATATATATATTAATATATATACACATTAATATATATGTATTAATATATATATATATTGATATATATATATATATTAATATATATGTATTAATAAATATATATATTAATATATATATATATATATTAATATATATATATTAATATATATGTATTAATATATATGTATTAATATATATATGCTAATATATATATATATATATATTAATATATATATTAATATATATATATATATTAATATATATATATATTAATATATATATATATTAATATATATATATTAATATATATATATATTAATATATATATATTAGTATATATATATATATTAATATATATATATTACTGTATATATATATATTAATATATATATATTAGTATATATATTACTATATATATATATTAATATATATATATTAGTATATATATATATATTAATATATATATTAATATATATATATATTAATATATATATATATTTGTATATATATATATATTAATATATATATTAATATATATATATATTAATATATATATATATTTGTATATATATATATATTAATATATATATATATATATATTAATATATATATATATATTAATATATATATATTAATATATATATATATATTAATATATATATATATATTAATATATATATATTAATATATATATATATTAATATATATATATATATATTAATATATATATTAATATATATATATTAATATATATATATATTAATATATATATATGAATATATATTAATATATATATATTAATATATATTAATATATATATATTAATATATATATATATTAATATATATATATATATTAATATATATTAATATATATATATTAATATATATATATATATATATTAATATATATTTATATATATTAATATATATTAATATATATATATATATATATTAATATATATATATATTAGTTAATCAATGCAATTCAGGCGGTCGGATTTAAAAGGGGGTGAGGTTTACGGTAAGGGTAAGGTTAATGAACCCTGTACTGTGTTCTCGGATTACAAGCGCGTATTCAAAATTCGCTAGTATTATTATAAAACTCACATGACCATGTAGCGGGTGTTGTAACCCAACATCCGGTTTACGACTTCCGGTTGCGCATGCATACCTAAAAATTAACCCATAGCAACGTAAACAAATAAACAAAAATCACTGGACCGGTTTCGTACAAGTAAAGGGACGTCCTTAGAAAAGCGAATATCTTAAATTTATTGGATGAAAAACTTCAAGATGTGGGAAGCAAATGCAAAACGTGCTTAAAAATAATAATTATAATCATCAACCTGTTTCATATATACGATATATATTATACTAAACAATCAACGCGACAATAAAACGTATTGTTTAACTGTGTAGGTTTTCAGCATCCCAATTGTTTTTTTTGCGTTTAAATTAAAAGATATATCAAAATTTATATTTAACTTTAAGTATTATGATATCTGTGCAAAACATGATTACAAATAATATGTATAATCATCAACCTGTTTCATATATACGATATATATTATACTAAACAATCAACGCGACAATAAAACGTATTGTTTTACTGTGTAGGTTTTCAGCATCCCAATTGTTGTTTTTGTTTTTCGTTTAAATTTAAAGATATATCAAAATTTGAATTTAACTTTATGTTATCTGTTCAGTACATCATTTTCCTATAAGTATGTTGTATTTTTTTTCATTAAAGGGTATTATTATAAGTGTTGCTGTTGAAGAAGGAGAAGAGAGATGTTGTTGTAAGAGACTTAGAGAGATTTATTAAGAGGGATATTGAAAGACTCAGAGAGAGAGAGAGATTGTTGATGTTATGATTCTTATATATTAAATGTTCATTACTTCATATATATGTAAAAGAAGAAAGCTCTTTGAGTGAAGAGATGTGTTGCTATGTGAAGCTCTTAGGGTGAGGAGATAGTGTTCAGACAGTCTTAGTTTAGTTATGATGTAGATTCACATTGTTGATATGAGATGTCGAGACGTGTATGTAATGACATTTTATAACACAAATATATAATACAATTTTCACTTTACCTTTTTGTAAGAATCATAAGACAAGACGAGCTTTATCACAAAACACATGATGAATTTATTTCTTCACGACCGGCCGTGGTTTCCATCATCAAGAATTCAAAGCTTCATATTTTAGTTTCAAAGTGATCGTCTCGCTTCCTAAACGTTCGAATTCCAAACTCCAGACTATCTCTGAGTTTCTCACTGACTAGTCTCTCACTGACTGTCTTCTGACCAACTAACTAACTCTCACTTCCTATATTGAGAAATCCATGCATGTCCGGCCTCGTGAGCAAAATTCACGTGTCACCAACATGCGCGACTTTGCACGTTTCCCGAACATTATGATTTCCCAATAACCTATTTTTTCTTTGATGTTTTTACAAAGGAATTCAACCTACATATCTAATTTATTTAACCCATATTTTATTATCCACATTCTTTCTAACAATTGAATAGTTTATTTATTATTTATTTCATCAGAATTAACAATTTACTGGACATTCCATTTAAACCTATTGTCCTTTAAAACTTATGTCCAGGGTTCGATTTCTGCTTTCTCTCACTTTATTTTCATTTTAACTAATCTCTCTATTTTTATACTTACATGGAAAGGGGACATCCCTTATCATGTAACAAGTATGGTAAACTACTTATAATTCAACGGCTGTATTTTTTTTTTCAAAAATAAAGAATTATAAACAAAACGACACCTAAAAATCTATATTCAGAAATGGACGATGTAAAAAAAAGCAGATATATCAAACTTTGAATTTAACTATAATAAGTATTATGGTATCTGTTCAGTGCACATTTACCTGTAACTATGGCCAACCAATTATAATTCAGTAACTGTAATTTCTTTTTTTTTTAAATAATCAATTATAATAAACAGAACGACTCATAGACATCTATCTATATTCTTTCTTCATTTTAATACACTTTCATGGAAATGGTTCTGTTATGTCAAAAATAAAAACATGTTCTTTACGTCACAACTGTCACGCTCATGC